>NC_137763.1:1352390-1626833 GCF_963264785.1 Psittacula echo
GTGTGTCACTGATCACGTGTGTGTGTCACTGATCACGTGTGTGTCACTGATCACGTGTGTGTCACTGCTCACGTGTGTGTCACTGCTCACGTGTGTGTCACTGATCACGTGTGTGTCACTGATCACGTGTGTGTCACTGATCACGTGTGTGTCACTGCTCACGTGTGTGTCACTGATCACATGTGTGTCACTGATCACGTGTGTGTCACTGATCACGTGTGTGTCACTGATCACGTGTGTGTCACTGATCACGTGTGTGTCACTGCTCATGTGTGTGTCACTGATCACATGTGTGTCACTGCTCACGTGTGTGTCACTGATCACGTGTGTGTCACTGCTCACGTGTGTGTCACTGATCACGTGTGTCAGTAGCGCGGCCGCTGCCCGTGCACACCGGGGGGGCCGCACACGCGTGTGCCCGGTGCCGCGCTCTGGGGTCCCCCGGGGCCGTGGCGCGAGCCCGGGCCCGGAGCAGCACCCACCTGTGCCCGGCTCGCACTCCTCCAGGTCCTCGTCGTCGCTCGGGCACTCGGCCGAGGCCACCAGCAAATCATCGGTGTTCTGCGGGCACAGCGCGGGTACCGCAACCAGCGGGGAAACCCCCGGGAACACCCCAAAACCACCCGAACCGGCCTGAAAACAGCCAAAAACACCCCAAAACCACCCAAACCGGCCTGAAAACAGCCAAAAACACCCCAAAACCACCCAAACCGGCCTGAAAACAGCCAAAAACACCCCAAACCCGCCCGAACCGGCCTGAAAACAGCCAAAAACACCCCAAAACCGCCCGAACCGGCCTGAAAACAGCCAAAAACACCCCAAAACCACCCGAACCGGCCTGAAAACAGCCAAAAACACCCCAAAACCACCCAAACCGGCCTGAAAACAGCCAAAAACACCCCAAAACCACCCAAACCGGCCTGAAAACAGCCAAAAACACCCCAAAACCACCCAAAACCAGCCAAAACCAGCCGAAAACACCCCAGAAACAGCCTGAAACACTCCAAAAGCACCTCAAAACCAGCCCAAACCACTCGAAAACAACCTGAAAACACCCCAAAACCATCACAAAACAGCCCAAAACAGCCGCAAAATACCTGCAGACACCTCAAAGCCACCCCGGAAACACCTCAGAACACTCCAGAACCACCCAAATACCTGCCCAAAGCACCCCAAAACCCCCTTAAAACCCCTGAAACCACCCCAAAACCAGCCCAAACCACTTCAAAACCACCTCAAAGCCCCCCCAGGCCAGCCCAAAGGCACCCACTGGGTGCTGGGGGACCCCAAAGAGCCCTCAAAGACCCCTGAAGACCCCCAAAGGCACCCACTGGGTGCTGGGGGACCTTCTCGACATCCAAAGACCCCCAAAATACCCCAAATCAGCCAAAGACAGCCCAAAGAAACCCCAAACACCCCCGAAACCCCCTGCAAAGCACCCAAGGACACCCAATGGGTGCTGGGGGACCCCAAAGACACCTCAAAGCCACCGAAGCACACCCAAAACCCCTTCAAAGCCCCCCACAAAGCACCCAAGGACACCCCAAAGCCCCCCCCAGCGGGTGCCGGGGCCCCCCCCGCACCCCGTACCTGTGCCACGGTGTCGCGCAGGGTGGGCGAGCGCCCGCGGCGCGTGGTGGTGGTGGCCATGGTGGTGGTGGTCTCCATGATGGTCGTGGCCATATCGGGGGGGGCCGGGGTGGCCCCGGGCGGGGCGGGGGGGGGCGGCGGCGGGGCCCCCACCAGGCGCAGGTCGCCTTCGAGCCGCACCCGCGGGTGCCCCTCGGCCGCCAGCGCCAGCAGCTTCAGGCCGTTGTAATAGAGCCCCGAGAGCTGGCCCTGGAAGGGGCGGCCCCGGTCCCGGCCCCCGACGCGCACCACGGCCTGGCTGTTGAAGATCGTGAGCTGCCGGCCTGCGGGCGGACCGAGACAGCGGCGCTCGCACCCCGCGGCCGCGCTGCGGGAGCGCCGACGGGGAGCGGCACCGGAGGCACCGGGGAGAGAGGGGCACGGCGGGGGGGGCACAAGGGCCGGGGGGGGGGGATGAGAGATACAGGGTGCGATGGGCAAGGGCTGTGATGCACAGGGGTTATGGGGTGATGCACAAGGGTTATGGGGTGATGCTCAAGGGTTATGGGGTGATGCTCAAGGGCTGCGATGCACAGGGGTTATGGGGTGATGCTCAAGGGCTGCGATGCACAGGGGTTATGGGGTGATGCTCAAGGGCTGCGATGCACAGGGGTTATGGGGTGATGCTCAAGGGCTGTGATGCACAGGGGTTATGGGGTGATGCACAGGGGTTATGGGGTGATGCTCAAGGGTTATGGGGTGATGCACAAGGGTTATGGGGTGATGCACAAGGGCTGTGATGCACAGGGGTTATGGGGTGATGCACAAGGGCTGTGATGCACAGGGGTTATGGGGTGATGCACAAGGGTTATGGGGTGATGCACAAGGGTTATGGGGTGATGCACAAGGGCTGTGATGCACAAGGGTTATGGGGTGATGCACAAGGGCTGCGATGCACAGGGGTTATGGGGTGATGCACAAGGGCTGCGATGCACAGGGGTTATGGGGTGATGCACAAGGGCTGCGATGCACAGGGGTTATGGGGTGATGCTCAAGGGCTGCGATGCACAAGGGTTATGGGGTGATGCTCAAGGGCTGCGATGCACAGGGGTTATGGGGTGATGCTCAAGGGTTATGGGGTGATGCACAAGGGCTGTGATGCACAGGGGTTATGGGGTGATGCACAAGGGTTATGGGGTGATGCACAAGGGTTATGGGGTGATGCACAAGGGCTGTGATGCACAAGGGTTATGGGGTGATGCACAAGGGCTGTGATGCACAGGGGTTATGGGGTGATGCACAAGGGCTGTGATGCACAAGGGTTATGGGGTGATGCACAAGGGTTATGGGGTGATGCACAAGGGCTGTGATGCTCAAGGGTTATGGGGTGATGCACAAGGGCTGTGATGCACAGGGGTTATGGGGTGATGCACAAGGGTTATGGGGTGATGCACAAGGGTTATGGGGTGATGCACAAGGGCTGTGATGCACAAGGGTTATGGGGTGATGCACAAGGGCTGTGATGCACAAGGGTTATGGGGTGATGCACAAGGGCTGTGATGCACAAGGGTTATGGGGTGATGCACAAGGGCTGTGATGCACAGGGGTTATGGGGTGATGCACAAGGGCTGTGATGCACAAGGGTTATGGGGTGATGCACAAGGGCTGTGATGCACAGGGGTTATGGGGTGATGCACAAGGGCTGTGATGCACAGGGGTTATGGGGTGATGCACAAGGGCTGTGATGCACAAGGGTTATGGGGTGATGCACAAGGGCTGTGATGCACAAGGGTTATGGGGTGATGCACAAGGGCTGTGATGCACAGGGGTTATGGGGTGATGCACAAGGGCTGCGATGCACAGGGGTTATGGGGTGATGCTCAAGGGCTGTGATGCACAAGGGTTATGGGGTGATGCTCAAGGGCTGCGATGCACAGGGGTTATGGGGTGATGCACAAGGGTTATGGGGTGATGCACAAGGGTTATGGGGTGATGCACAAGGGCTGTGATGCACAAGGGTTATGGGGTGATGCACAAGGGCTGTGATGCACAGGGGTTATGGGGTGATGCACAAGGGCTGTGATGCACAGGGGTTATGGGGTGATGCACAAGGGCTGTGATGCACAGGGGTTATGGGGTGATGCACAAGGGCTGTGATGCACAGGGGTTATGGGGTGATGCACAAGGGCTGTGATGCACAGGGGTTATGGGGTGATGCACAAGGGCTGTGATGCACAAGGGTTATGGGGTGATGCACAAGGGTTATGGGGTGATGCACAAGGGCTGTGATGCACAAGGGTTATGGGGTGATGCACAAGGGCTGCGATGCACAGGGGTTATGGGGTGATGCACAAGGGCTGCGATGCACAGGGGTTATGGGGTGATGCTCAAGGGCTGTGATGCACAAGGGTTATGGGGTGATGCACAAGGGCTGTGATGCACAGGGGTTATGGGGTGATGCACAAGGGTTATGGGGTGATGCACAAGGGCTGTGATGCACAAGGGTTATGGGGTGATGCACAAGGGCTGTGATGCACAGGGGTTATGGGGTGATGCACAAGGGCTGTGATGCACAGGGGTTATGGGGTGATGCACAAGGGTTATGGGGTGATGCACAAGGGTTATGGGGTGATGCACAAGGGCTGTGATGCACAGGGGTTGTGGGGTGATGCACAAGGGCTGTGATGCACAAGGGTTATGGGGTGATGCTCAAGGGCTGCGATGCACAGGGGTTATGGGGTGATGCACAAGGGCTGCGATGCACAGGGGTTATGGGGTGATGCACAAGGGCTGCGATGCACAGGGGTTATGGGGTGATGCACAAGGGCTGTGATGCACAAGGGTTATGGGGTGATGCACAAGGGCTGTGATGCACAAGGGTTATGGGGTGATGCACAAGGGCTGCGATGCACAGGGGTTATGGGGTGATGTTCAAGGGCTGCGATGCACAGGGGTTATGGGGTGATGCACAAGGGCTGTGATGCACAAGGGTTATGGGGTGATGCACAAGGGCTGCGATGCACAGGGGTTATGGGGTGATGCACAAGGGCTGCGATGCACAGGGGTTATGGGGTGATGCACAAGGGCTGCGATGCACAGGGGTTATGGGGTGATGCACAAGGGCTGCGATGCGCAGTGTGCCCGTTGTACCCTGGTGCATTGCACGAGGGTCACGGTGCGTGCACACAGCGCAGGGCCTGCGGTGTGCATTGCGCCCTGGGGCCACAGCGCGTGCGTTGCACGAGGGTCATGGTGTGCGCCTGTTGCGCCAGGGCTGCCGTGGGTGTTGCGCCCTGGGACGCAGCCGCGCGGGCGTTAACACCGCGCACAAGTGCCCGCGGTGAGGACTGCGGCCGCGTTGCACGAGGGCCACGCACCTCGCACCAGGGCCCTGGTGCCTGCTGCCAAAGCCCCTTGCACCCAGTGCACGAGGAGCAGACACTTCCCCCCCTTATCCCTCTGAGCTGGGTTCGGGGGGGTCATTGGTGCACCCCCATCCCTTGTGCACCCCCATCCCTTGTGCACCCCCATCCCTTGTGCACACCCCCCCCCGTTCACACCCCCCTCGTGCCCCCCCCCGTTCCCCCCCCGGTGCCGCTGCGGGTTTATGCTGGTTTAAGCTGGTTTATGCTGGTTTAGGGCCGGGGCCGGCAGCACTCGAAGGGTTAAAGCGCGGTTTAAGGGGCCGTTAATGGGGCAGCGCCCCCAGCGGTCAATGGGGTCAATGGGGACAATGGGGTCAATGGGACCCCCCCTCCGGACAACGGGGTCCTGGGGATGTGGGACCTGGATCCATGGGGCGGGGGGTCTGGGTCCTCAGAGATGTGGGGCCCGGACACCCTCATCCCTGGAGCTGTGGGGCCCAGATCTATGGGTCCAGAGACCTGCGAGTTCCAGATCTGTGGGTCCTCAGCCCTGAAGCTCCCAGATCCATGGGGCCCAGATGCCTGGACCCCCAGATCTGTGGGTCCCAGACCTATGGGTGCCCAGACCTACGGGTCCCACATCTCTGGGTCTCCAGATCCCTGCTTCCCGGATCTCTGGATGCCCACATCTGTGGGTCCCAGCCCCGTGGGCTCGGGGCCTGTGGGTGCTGTGGGGCGCTGTGGGGGCGCCGTGGGGCGCTGTGGGGCGGGCGGGGGGTGCTCTCTGCCGGGTTACCTTTGTCGAGCAGCCACTCATCGACCACCCGCCCCAGGCGGAAGGGGATGCGCTGCCGCGCCAGCGCCAGCCGCTCGCTGTCCCCGCTGCCTTCGGAGGGAGGAGAAGAGCGTTATGGGGCCAGGCCAGTGCGGTACCACCGCGGGGCCATGGTGCCACCGGTGGCATCGCCATCATGGAACCATGGTGGGATCACGGCATCGCTGGTGGCATCGCCATTGGCATCGCCATTGACATCGCCGTTGGCGTCACCATCATGGAACCATGGTGGGATCACCACTGGCATCATCATTGGCATCACAGTGGTGTTCCACAGGGTCACCATTGGCATCGCCATCATGGAACCATGGGGGCATCACCATTGGCATCATCATTGGCATTGGCGTTGGCATCACCATGGTGTTCCACAGGGTCACCATTGGTGTCACCATCACGGAACCATGGTGAGGTCATGGCATTGCTGGTGGCATCAGGATCACAGTGGTGGGATGGTGGCATCACCATTGACATCACCACTGACATCACCATGGTGGTCCACAGAGTCACCAGTGGCATCACCATCATGGAACCATGGTGGGATCATGGCGTCTCTGGTGGCATCACCGTTGGCATCACCACTGACATCACCATTGGCATCACCATGGTGTTCCCAAGGGTCACCAGTGGCATCGCCACCATGGAACCATGGTGGGACCACGATGTCACCCGCGGCATTGCCATTGCTATCCCGATGATGTCCCATGGGACCACCGCTGGTGTCACTGGCATCACCATGGTGGGACTGTGGCATCACCATCGGCATCACCACGGCGGGACCCCGTGACATCAGGGGTGCCACCATCAGCATCGCGGTGGGACCGCGGTGTCACCACCACGTCCCCATCACCGGTGTCACCATGGGGGGGGGTTTAGGTGGCGTTTAGAGGGGCGTTAGGGGGGGTGTCCCCGGGGTCCCCTCATGCCCGTCGTTAGTGCCCTGGTTAGGGGGGGCCCTAATTAGGGGAGGAGCCACTCCTCAGGGGACTACAGGGGTGCAGTGGGGGGCTATAGGGTGTCTGGGGGTGCTATGGGGTGCTGTGGGGTGTCTATAGGTGCTATAGGGGTGCTGTGGGGTTCCTGTAGGTGCCCTGGGGATGTCATGGGGGTGCTGTAGGGTGCCCCTCAGCACGGGGTGCTCTGGGGGTGCCTTAGGGGTGCTGTAAGGACACAGCAGGGTGCAGTGGGGTGCCCATAGGTGCCGTAGGGGTGCTGTAGGATGCCTGTACGTGCCATAGGGGTGCCATAGGGGCACAGCACGGCACCGTGGGGTGCCTGTAAGTGCCATAGGGGCGCAGTGGGGTGCATGTGTGTGCTCTGGGGGTGCCTTAGGGGTGTTGTAGGCTGCATGTATGTGCCATAGGGGTGCCATAGGGTGCCTGTATGTGCTATGGGGCGCCATAGGGGTGCCATAGGGGTGCCATGGGGTGCCATAGGGGTGCCATAGGGTGCCTGTATGTGCCATAGGGTTGCCGTAGGGAGCCTGTATGTGCTATGGGGCACCATAGGGTTGCCATAGGGAGCCTGTATGTGCTATGGGGCACCATAGGGGTGGCATAGGGTGCCTGTATGTGCCATAGGGGTGCCATAGGGTGCCTGTATGTGCCATAGGGTTGCCATAGGGTGCCTGTATGTGCCATAGGGGTGGCACAAGGTGCCTGTATGTGCCATAGGGGTGCCATAGGGGTGCCATAGGGTGCCTGTATGTGCCATAGGGGTGCCATAGGGGTGCCATAGGGGTGGCATAGGGTGCCTGTATGTGCCATAGGGGTGCCATAGGGGTGCCATAGGGTGCCTGTATGTGCCATAGGGGTGCCATAGGGTGCCTGTATGTGCCATAGGGGTGCCATAGGGGTGCCATAGGGAGCCTGTATGTGCTATGGGGCACCATAGAGGTGCCATAGGGTGCCTGTATGTGCCATAGGGGTGCCATAGGGTGCCTGTATGTGCCATAGGGTTGCCATAGGGTGCCTGTATGTGCCATAGGGGTGCCATAGGGGTGCCATAGGGAGCCTGTATGTGCTATGGGGCACCATAGAGGTGCCCTAGGGTGCCTGTATGTGCCATAGGGGTGGCATAGGGTGCCTGTATGTGCCATAGGGGTGCCCTAGGGTGCCTGTATGTGCCATAGGGGTGGCATAGGGTGCCTGTATGTGCCATAGGGGTGCCCTAGGGCGCCTGTATGTGCCATAGGGGTGGCATAGGATGCCTGTATGTGCCATAGGGGTGACATAGGGTGCCTGTATGTGCCATAGGGGTGCCCTAGGGTGCCTGTATGTGCCATAGGGGTGCCCTAGGGTGCCTGTATGTGCCATAGGGGTGCCCTAGGGTGCCTGTATGTGCCATAGGGGTGCCCTAGGGTGCCTGTATGTGCCATAGGGGTGCCCTAGGGTGCCTGTATGTGCCATAGTGGTGCCCTAGGGTGCCTGTATGTGCCATAGGGGTGCCCTAGGGTGCCTGTATGTGCCATAGGGGTGCCCTAGGGTGCCTGTATGTGCCATAGGGGTGACATAGGGTACCTGTATGTGCCATAGGGGTGCCATAGGGGTGCCCTAGGGCGCCTGTATGTGCCATAGGGGTGCCCTAGGGTGCCTGTATGTGCCATAGGGGTGCCATAGGGGTGCCCTAGGGCGCTCTGCGGGCGCCTGCGCGGCGGCGCGCGGTACCTGGGGGGTAGCGCTCGTGCAGGGGGCCCCCGTCCAGCTGCAGGGTGGCGTTGCCGCCGCTGCGGGTGAAGCGCACGACGTGGAAGCGGCCGTCGCTGACTGCGGCCGCGCGCTCCTCCAGGGCGATGTCCTCGGTGCCCACGTTGAAGAGCACCCCCACGGCCCCCTGCGCCTGCGGGGGGAGCACCGTGGGTCCGCGCCCGCCTCACAGCGCCCCCCACAGACTCCACGGGACCCCCTGCGAGGGGGAGCACCAGCAACCCCCATAGCCCCCATAGCCCCTATAGCCCCCATAGCCCCCATAGCCCCCATAGCCCACAGAGCCCCCATAGCCCCCATAGCCCCCATAGCCCCTATAGCCCCTATAGCCCCTATAGCCCCCATAGCCCCCATAGCCCCCATAGCCCACAGAGCCCCTATAGCCCCTATAGCCCCTATAGCCCCTATAGCCCCCATAGCCCCTATAGCCCCCATAGCCCCTATAGCCCCCATAGCCCCCATAGCCCCTATAGCCCCCCCATAGTCCCATCACCCCCCATAGCTCCATCACCCCCCATAGCCCCATTACCCCCCATAGCCCCAACACTCCCCATAGCCCTATCAGCCCCCATCACCCCCCCATAGCCCCAATACCCCCATTTCCACCATACCCCAAATGCCCCCCTCAAGCCCCCCAACTCCCCTATTTCCTCCCTTTCAATGTGGAGCTACAGCCAGTCCCCCACCCCCCCATGACCCCCTTACCCTGCACACCCCCATCACCTGCATAGCCCCCCATAACTCTCCATGTCCCCATTACCCCCCTGTCCCCATAGCCCCCCATCTCCCCCCATCACCCCCATTCCCTCCATCACTCCCATGCCCATCAGGTCCCCATAGCCCCCCACAGCCCCTCCTGTGCCGTACAACGTGGAGCTGCAGGAAGTCCCCCATCACCCCCATAGCTCCCCATGTCCCCCATAGCTCTATGCCCCCCATATCCCCATGCTTCCTCATCACTCCCATACCCCTCCATAGCCCTGTGTGCTCCTTATCGCCCCCATGTCCCCATAGCCCCCATAGCCCCCCATAGCCCCCATGTCCCCATAGCCCCTCATAGCCCCCATAGCCCCATGCTGTATGCACTATGTGGAGCTGCAGGAAGTCGCCCATCACCCCATAGCCCCCATACCCCCCATAGCCCCATAGCCCCCCCAGCCCCACGCTGTACACACTATCTGCAGCTGCAGGAAGTCGCTCATCACCCCATAGCCCCCATAGCCCCTATACCCCCCATAGCCCCCATAGCCCCTATACCCCTCATAGCCCCTATACCCCCCATACCCCCCATAGCCCCCCCAGCCCCACGCTGTACACACTATGTGCAGCTGCAGGAAGTCGCCCCTCACCCCATAGCCCCCATAGCCCCTATACCCCCCATACCCCCCATAGTCCCCATAGCCCCCCCAGCCCCACGCTGTACACACTATGTGCAGCTGCAGGAAGTCGCCCATCACCCCATAGCCCCCATAGCCCCTATACCCCCCATAGCCCCTATACCCCCCATAGCCCCCATACCCCCCATAGCCCCCATACCCCCCATAGCCCCCATAGCCCCCATAGCCCCCATAGCCCCTATACCCCCCATACCCCCCATAGCCCCTATACCCCCCATAGCCCCCATAGCCCCTATACCCCCCATACCCCCCCTAGCCCCTATACCCCCCATAGCCCCTATACCCCCCATACCCCCCATACCCTCCATAGCCCCCCAGCCCCACGCTGTACGCACTATGTGCAGCTGCAGGAAGTCGCCCAGCCCCGCGGCGCTCTCCACGCGCAGGAGGACAGCGTCGCGCTGCCTCGTGCTGAAGCCCAGCGCCAGCCGGTCCGCGCGCGTGCTCGGCCGCTCGTTGGGCGGCCACGTGTACGTGATGAGGCCCCCGCCGCGGCCGAAGATGTACGTGGTGCCCGCTGCGGGTCAATGCGGTCAGTGGGGTCTATGGGGCCCAGGGGGGTCATTGGGTCCACTGGGGGCATTGGAGTCTATGGGGCCCATGGGCGTCAGGATGTCCATTGGGGGCATTGGAGTCTACGGGGCCCATGGGGGCACCAGAGTCTATGGGGGTCATGGAGTCCATTGGGAGCACTGGAGTCTATGGGGCCCACGGGTGTGATGGGGTTCATTGGGGGCACTGGAGTCTATGGGGCCCATAGGGTCCATTGGAGGCATTGGAGTCTACGGGGCCCGTGGGGGTCGTGGGGTCCATTGGGGGCACTGGAGTCTATGGGGGTCATGGGGTCCATTGGGGGCATTGGAGTCTATGGGGGTCATGGGGTCCATTGGAGGCATTGGAGTCTATGGGGGTCATGGGGTCCATTGGGGGCACTGGAGTCTATGGGGGTCATGGGGTCCATTGGGGGCATTGGAATCTATGTGATCCATGGTGGTCATGAGGTCCATGGGGGTCACTGGGGTCAATAAGGGGCATGGGGCTCTATGGGGTCCATGAGTGTCATTGGAGTCTATAGGATCTGAGGGCCATGGGGCTCATTAGAGTCTACAGGGTCCATAGGGCTCTATGGGGTCCATGAGGTCCATGGGGGTCATTGGAGTCTATGGGGTCCATGGGGGGCATTGCAGTCTATGGGATCCATGGGGGTCTATGGGGTTCATGGGGGGCATTGGGGTCTACGGGGTTCATGGGGGGCATTGGAGTCTATGGGGTCCATGAGGTCTATTGGGTCCATGGGGGTCATTGAAGTCTATAGGGCTCATGAGGTCTATGGGGTCCATGGGGCTCTATGGTGGTCATGGGGTCCATAGGGGTCATTGAAGTCTATGAGGTCTATGGGGTCCATGGTGGTAATGGGGTCTATGGGGTCCATGGGGGTCATTGAAGTCTATGAGGTCTATGGGGTCCATGGGAATCTATAGGGTCCATGGGGGTCATGGGGTCCATGGAAGTCATTGGAGTCTATGGGGTCCACAGGGCTCTACAGGGTCCATGGTGGTCACGGGGAGAATGGGGTCCATGGGGCCCATAGGACCCATCCAGGTCATGGAGGGCATGGGAGTCATGGGGGTCCATGAAGCCTATGGAGTCTATGGCAGCCATGGGGGCAGTGGGAGCCTATGGAGTCTATGGGGGTCATGGGGACCTATGGGGTCTATGGGGATCAGGGAGGCACAGGGGTAATGGGGGTCTATGAGCTCTATGGGGGTCACTGGGGTCTATGAGGGTCATGGGGTCCATGGGACCCACAGGGGTCTCTGGGGGTCCATGAGGGGCACAGGGGGAACCCCAGCACGGGGGGGGGGAGCCCCGGGAACCCCCCCCCCCCAAAGTGGGTGCAGGGGAAGGGGGGAGGGGCTGTGAGAGCCCCGTGACCCCATCCCCTTGCACGAGGGACGTGGGGCTTGCACGAGGACTTCGCCCCACACAAGGGCTCAGCCCAGCCCCACATCCCCGTGGGGTGCAAGCACTTGGGGGTCACACGAAGGACGTGCGCACACACGCGTGTGCAAGGGGGGGGGGCACAAACACAAACACACCCCCCCCCCAACCCGTGCCCGGCCCCACTGCTCACAGTTCCAGGGGGAGAGGAAGAGGAGGAGGAGGAAGAGGGAAGGGGAAAGCTCTGGGGTCCCCAGGAGGAAGAGGAGGAGGAAGATGGAGCCTTTGGGGCCCGCACAAGCAGCAGAGGAGGAGGAGGAAGAGGAGGAGGAGGAGGAAGGGGCCGGCCTGAGAGCACCCACGAGCAGATGGGGAGGAGGAGGAGGGTGAGAAGGAGGAGGAGGAAGCCGCGAGCAGAGGAGGAGGAAGAGCAGGACGGGAGCTTGGGGCCGCTGCGGGCAGGAGGGGAGGAAGAGGAGGAGGAGGGGAGGGGAGGAAGGAAGCCTGGGGTCTGCAGGGGAGGAAGAGGAGGAGAAAGAGGGGTTTGGGGTCCCCATGAGCAGCAGCAGGAGGAGGAGGATGGGGGTCCCCAGGATGAGGTTTTGGGGGGGTCCCTGTGAGCAGGATGAGGAGGATGAAGATGAGGATGAGGAGGGGGGTCCCCAGAAGGATGAGGATGAGGTTTTGGGGTCCCGATGAGGAGGATGAGGAGGGGGGTCCCATGGTGAGGATGATGAGGCTGAGGATGGGGGTTCTGGGGTCCCCATGAGGTGGTCCCAGCATCCCTATGGGTCCCCATGGGGTGTTCGAGTCCCTATGAGGTATTCGGGTCCCTATAGGGGTCCCTATGGGTGGGTTCAGGTCCCTCTGGATGGGTCCAGGTCCCTATGGATGGGTCCAGGTCCCTATGGATGGGTCCAGGTCCCTATGGGATGTTCAGGTCCCTATGATGGGTTCAGGTCCCTATGATGGGTCCAGGTCCCTATGGATGGGTCCAGGTCCCTATGGGATGTTCAGCTCCCTATGATGGGTCCAGGTCCCTATGGATGGGTCCAGGTCCCTATGATGGGTTCAGGTCCCTATGGATGGGTCCAGGTCCCTATGGATGGGTCCAGGTCCCTATGATGGGTCCAGGTCCCTATGATGGGTCCAGGTCCCTATGGATGGGTCCAGGTCCCTATGATGGGTCCAGGTCCCTATGATGGGTTCAGGTCCCTATGATGGGTTCAGGTGCCTATGGATGGGTCCAGGTCCCTATGATGGGTCCAGGTCCCTATGATGGGTTCAGGTGCCTATGGATGGGTCCAGGTTCCTATGATGGGTCCAGGTCCCTATGATGGGTTCAGGTGCCTATGGATGGGTCCAGGTCCCTATGATGGGTTCAGGTCCCTATGGGATGTTCAGGTCCCTATGGGACGTTCAGGTCCCTATGATGGGTTCAGGTCCCTATGGATGGGTCCAGGTCCCTATGGATGGGTTCAGGTGCCTATGATGGGTTCAGGTCCCTGTGATGGGTTCAGGTCCCTATGGGACGTTCAGGTCCCTATGATGGGTTCAGGTCCCTATGGGATGTTCAGGTCCCTCCGGATGGGTTCAGGTCCCTGTGATGGGTCCAGCTCCCTATGAATGGGTCCATGTCCCTATAGGTGTCCCCATGTCCCTATGGGTGTCTCCATATCCCTATGGGTGTCCCCATGGGTGTTTCCATGTCCCTATGGATGGGTCCATGCCCCTATGGGTGTCTCCATATCCCCATGGGTGTCCCCATGTCCCTCTGGGTGTCCCCGTGTCCCCATGTCCCTATGGATGGCTCCATATTCCTATAGGTGCCTCCATGTCCCTATGGGTGTCTCCATGTCCCTATGGGGTGTTCAGCTTCCTATGATGAGTGTCCCCTTGTCCCTATGGATGTCTCCATATCCCTATGGGTGTCCCCTTGTCCCTATGGGTGTCTCCATATCCCTATGGGTGTCCCCTTGTCCCTATGGGTGTCTCCATATCCCTATGGGTGTCCCCCTGTCCCTATGGGTGTCTCCATATCCCTATGGGTCCCCCCTGTCCCTATGGGTGTCCCCCTGTCCCTATGGATGTCTCCATATCCCTATGGGTGTCCCCTTGTCCCTATGGGTCTCCCCCTGTCCCTATGGGTGTCCCCTTGTCCCTATGGATGTCCCCTGTCCCTATGGATGTCTCCATATCCCTATGGGTGTCTCCATATCCCTATGGGTGTCCCCCTGTCCCTATGGGTCTTCCCCTGTTCCTATGGATGTCTCCATATCCCTATGGGTGTCCCCTTGTCCCTATGGGTCTCCCCCTGTCCCTATGGGTGTCCCCTTGTCCCTGTGGATGTCCCCTGTCCCTATGGATGTCTCCATATCCCTATGGGTCTCCCCCTGTCCCTATGGGTCCCCCTTGTCCCTATGGGTCCCCCCTGTCCCCATGGGTCCCCCCTCACCGTGGTGGCCGCGGGTGAGCACGGGCGCGCGGTTGATGGCGATGGGGACGCTGCGGTGCCGGCTGTGGAAGTGGTGCACGTGGTGCGTGCTCGAGAGGCTGGAGCTGACCCGCGCCGCGCCCGCGGGCGCCGCCAGCAGCGCCCCCAGCGCCAGCAGCGCCGCGGCCCCCCCGCAACGCATGGGCTCAGCGGCCGCCCCCCATCCGCGGGGGGGGGACCCCGAAATGGGGAGGGGGGGGGGGGATGGATGGGGGGGAGAGGGGGGACCCCAAAGTGGGGTCAATGGGAGGGGGGGGTCCAAAATAGGGGGGGGTCAACCCCAAAGTGGGGGGGGAGAGGGGGGACCCCGAAATGGGGGAGGATGGAAGGAGGGGGTCACCCCAGAGTGGGGTCAATGGGAGGGGGGAAACCAAAATGGGGGGGTGGAGGGGGGGGTTCAACCCCAAAGTGGGGTTAATGGGAGAGGGGGTGGTCCAAAATGGGGGGGGTCAACCCCAAAGTGGGGGGGAGAGGGGGGACCCCGAAATGGGGGGGTAAAGGGAGAGGGGTCACCCCGAAACGGGGGAGGATGGAAGGAGGGGGTCACCCCCAAAGTGGGGTCAATGGGAGAGAGGGGGAACCAAAATGGGGGGGTGGAGAGGGGGGTTCAACCCCAAAGTGGCGGGGAGAGGGGGGACCCCAAAATGGGGGAGGATGGAAGTGGGGGTCAACCCCAAAGTGGGGTCAATGGGGGGGGGCCCAAATGGGGGGGTAAAGGGAGAGGGGTCACCCCAAAACAGGGGAGGATGGAAGGAGGGGGTCACCCCCAAAGTGGGGTCAACGGGAAGGGGGGAAACCAAAATGGGGAGGTGGAGGGAGGGGGGGATGGAGGGGGGGGGTCACCCCAAAATGGGGTCAATGGGAGAGGGGGTACCTTGAAATGGGGGGGAATGGAGGGACGGGGGGGGTCACCCCCAAAGTGGGGGGAAGGGAAAAAGAGGCACCCCGATATGGGGGGGGAAGGGAGAGGGAGTACCCCGATAATGGGGAGGATAGGATAGGGGGTGCCCCAAAATGGGGGGGGATGGAGGGGGGGGGTCACCCCCAAAGTGTGGGGGGGAGAGCGGGCACCCCGAAATGGGGGATGGAGGAGATGGGGTCACCCCAAAATAGGGGGGGGGGAAAGGGGTCCCCCGAAATGGGGGGGGATGGAGGGAGGGGGGTGCCTCGGAATGGGGAGGGGATGGAGGGAGAAGGGGTCACCCCAAAATGGGGTCAATGGGAGAGGGGGGGTACCCCAAAATGGGGGGGGGGCACTGGAAAAGAGGAGTTTTCACCCCAAAATGGGGGGTGACAGGGAAGGGAGGGGGGTGCACCCCAAAACGCGGGGGGGGGGGCGGTGGGAGGGAGCCTCACCCCAAAATGGGGGGGCAGTGACAGGAGGGGGCTGAGCCCCAAACTGGGGTTCGGGGAGGATGAGGGGGGGGAAGCCCCAAATCCCTCAATGCCAGGCCCGGGGTCACTCCCAAGGGCCGGGGGGGTCCCCGAATCCCCCCGATGGGGTTAAAGCCCCCCCGGATCCACCCACGGGGGGGGGGGCAGAGTCACCCCGAAATGGGGCTGGGGGGGGGTCGCCCGAATCCCCCCCCTAGAACAGGGCTGAGGGGGCCCCCAACGGGGGGGTGGGGGGCGCAGCCCCCCCCCTGGAGGTGCGGGGGGTCCCCGGAGGGCTCGGGGGGTCCCGGCCCCCCCTGGGCTCTGGATCCCCCCCCCGGGGCTCAGCGCATGCGGGGGGGGGGCGCGGGGGGGCCCCGGCGCGGGGGGGGGCCAGGGCGGGGGGGGGGGCGCGGGGGGGGCTCAGAGGGGGTCGAGCATCGTCCGGAGGAGGTGGGGGAGGGGGAGATGTGGGGCGGGGGGGGAGGGGATGGAGGATGGGGGATGTGGGGCAGGGGATGGGGATGTGGGGATGGGGGAGATGGAGGATGCGGGGGGGGGGCGGGGGATGCTGGGCGGGATGCTCTGGGGAGGCGGATGGGGGATGTGGGGCTGGGAATGTGGGGCAGGTGATGGGGATGTGAGGCAGGGGATGGGGGAGATGGGGCTGGGGGAGATGGAGGATGCGGGATGCGGGGCGGAGGATGCTCTGGGGCGGCGGATGGGGGATGTCGAGCGGGGGACGTGGGATGTGGGGATGCGGGATGTGGGGCGGAGGATGCGGGGCAGGTGATGGGGATGTGGGGCGGGGGATGCTGTGGGGCGGGGGATGCTGTGGGGCGCGGGGCTCGATGGGGCGGCGGGGATGAGGATGCGGATGGTGCCGGGGGGCTCTGGCCTGCGCGGCTTCGGCTGCGGCGCTGTGGGGCGCGGTGGGGCGCGGCGGTCGCTGGCGGTGGGGCGCGGTGGGGCGCGGGGGCCGTGGGGCGGCGGCGGCGGCGGCTGCTGCAGCGGGAGGGGCGGGGGAGGGGGGAGGGGAGGGGGGAGGGGCCGGCGGGGGGAGGGGCCACGGCCGGACCCACGAGGGGGAACCCGCGGGTGCCCCATAGAGACCCACAGGGATCCACGGCTGCCCCATAGACACACATAGGGACCCATGGCTGCCCCATAGAGACTCATAGGCACTCATAGACACAGCAGCCCCATAGAGACCCATAGGCACTCAATAGACACAACAGCCCCATAGACACCCATAGGCACTCCTAGACACAGCACCCCCATAGAGACCCATAGGTACTCCTAGACACAGCAGCCCCATAGAGACCCATAGGCACTCCTAGACACAGCACCCCCATAGAGACCCATAGGTACTCCTAGACACAGCAGCCCCATAGAGCCCCATAGGCACTCATAGACAGAGCAGCCCCATAGAGACCCATAGGTACTCCTAGACACAGCACCCCCATAGAGACCCATAGGCACTCATAGACACAGCACCCCCATAGAGACCCATAGGCACTCATAGACACAGCAGCCCCATAGAGACCCATAGGTACTCCTAGACACAGCAGCCCCATAGAGACCCATAGGCACTCATAGACACAGCAGCCCCATAGAGACCCATAGGCACTCATAGACACAGCAGCCCCATAGAGACCCATAGGCACTCCTAGACACAGCAGCCCCATAGAGCCCCATAGGCACTCATAGACACAGCAGCCCCATAGAGACCCATAGGCACTCATAGACACAGCAGCCCCATAGAGACCCATAGGTACTCCTAGACGCAGCAGCCCCATAGAGACCCATAGGTACTCCTAGACACAGCAGCCCCATAGAGACCCATAGGTACTCCTAGACACAGCAGCCCCATAGAGACCCATAGGCACTCAATAGACACAGCAGCCCCATAGAGACCCATAGGCACTCAATAGACACAGCAGCCCCATAGAGCCCCATAGGCACTCAATAGACACAGCAGCCCCATAGAGCCCCATAGGCACTCAATAGACACAGCAGCCCCATAGAGACCCATAGGCACTCAATAGACACAGCAGCCCCATAGACACCCATAGGCACTCAATAGACACAGCAGCCCCATAGAGACCCATAGGCACTCATAGACACAGCACCCCCATAGAGCCCCATAGGCACTCCTAGACACAGCAGCCCCATAGAGCCCCATAGGCACTCAATAGACACAGCAGCCCCATAGAGCCCCATAGGCACTCAATAGACACAGCAGCCCCATAGAGCCCCATAGGCACTCCTAGACGCAGCAGCCCCATAGAGACCCATAGGCACTCAATAGACACAGCAGCCCCATAGAGCCCCATAGGCACTCCTAGACGCAGCAGCCCCATAGAGCCCCATAGGCACTCCTAGACACAGCAGCCCCATAGAGACCCATAGGCACTCCTAGACACAGCAGCCCCATAGAGACCCATAGGCACTCATAGACACAGCAGCCCCATAGAGACCCATAGGTACTCCTAGACACAGCAGCCCCATAGAGACCCATAGGCACTCCTAGACGCAGCAGCCCCATAGAGACCCATAGGTACTCCTAGACACAGCAGCCCCATAGAGACCCATAGGTACTCCTAGACACAGCAGCCCCATAGAGACCCATAGGCACTCAATAGACACAGCAGCCCCATAGAGACCCATAGGCACTCAATAGACACAGCAGCCCCATAGAGCCCCATAGGCACTCAATAGACACAGCAGCCCCATAGAGCCCCATAGGCACTCCTAGACGCAGCAGCCCCATAGAGCCCCATAGGCACTCCTAGACACAGCAGCCCCATAGAGACCCATAGGCACTCCTAGACACAGCAGCCCCATAGAGACCCATAGGCACTCATAGACACAGCAGCCCCATAGAGACCCATAGGTACTCCTAGACACAGCAGCCCCATAGAGACCCATAGGCACTCCTAGACGCAGCAGCCCCATAGAGACCCATAGGTACTCCTAGACACAGCAGCCCCATAGAGACCCATAGGTACTCCTAGACACAGCAGCCCCATAGAGACCCATAGGCACTCAATAGACACAGCAGCCCCATAGAGCCCCATAGGCACTCACAGACGCAGCAGCCCCATAGAGCCCCCAGATTCCCCCCCGCCCCACTCACGCTCGCTGCAGCCGGGGCCGCCGTGCGCGGTCATGGAGCAGTCGCAGGTGAAGCCGTCCCATTGCTGCAGGCACACGCCCTGGTTGGAGCACGACTCCTCCGTGCACGTGGTGCTGGGGCCTGCGGGCGCCGCGCGTCACCGGGGGGGGGGGGGCACCCCAAGGCACCCCCATTGCACCCCAATGCATCCCCATTGGCCCTCATGCACCCCAATGCATCCCCAGTGCACCCCAATGCATCCCCATTGCACCCCAATGCATCCCCATTGGCCCTTGTGCACTCCAATGCATCCTCATTGCATCCCCTGCATCCCCCGTGCACTCCAATGCATCCCCATTGCACCCCAATGCATCCCCATTGGCCCTCATGCACCCCAATGCATCCCCAGTGCACCCCAATGCATCCTCATTGCACCCCCTGCATCCCCCATGTACTCCAATGCATCCCCCATGCACTCCAACGCATCCCCATTGGCCCTCATGCATCCCTGTGTGCCCTGATGCACCCCAATGCATCCTCTGTGCACCCGAATGCATTGGGGTGCACCCCAATGCATCCCCCTTGCACCCCAATGCATCCCCATTGGCCCCCGCGCATCCCTATGTGCCCCTGTGCACCCCCAGTGCACCCCATTTGCACCTTCCTGCATCTTTACCCACCCCTGTGCACCCCCAGGCACCTTCCTGTGTCCCCCCCCCCAGTATCCCCAGTGTCCCCATCCCCCTGGTGTCCCCCCTGTCCCAGTGTCCCCCCTCGCTCCCTGTCCCCCCGGTGTCTCCAGTGTCCCTGCTCCCCCCTATCCCCCTGTGCCCCAGTGTCCTCCCATCCCCACTGTGTCCCCGGTGTCCCCAGTCTCCCCCTTGTCCCAGTGTCCCCCTTGGGTCCCCCCCTCCCTGGTTCCCAGTGTCCCCCCGTCTCCCTCCATCCCCACTGCGTCCCTGGTGTCCCCATCCCCCTGCTGTCCCCTCTTTCTCCCTTGTCCCCCCCAAGTTGTCCCCCCCGTCCCTCGCTGTCCCCCCACTGTCCCCATCCCTCTGCTCTCACCCTATTTCCCCTCTCCCACCATGTCCCAGACCCCCCCCGATGTCCCCTTGCCCATGCCCCTCCCGTCCCAGTGTCCCCCCCGCATCCCTCCCTCCCCTCTGTCCCTGCTGTCTCCATGCCCTCCGTGTCCCCCCCGTCCCTCGCTGTCCCCCATGCCCGCTGCCCCCTCACCGTCGCAGCCGCGCTGGACGTGCCCCACGCGCTGCAGCGCGTCCCCGAGGAGGTCGGGCAGGCGCCCGTTGAGGTCCAGGGAGGCCAAACAGCCCTGGAAGCCCCCGCGCGAGGCCACCAGCTTGGGCAGGCGGCCCAGGAGCGCCCGGCTCACACCCCCGACGTAGAGCTCCCCTGCGGGGAACCCAGGGGTGCGGGCACCCACCTCAGTGGGCGCCCCATGCACCCACCCCATCACCCAGGGGTACCCCTCGTCCACCCCATGGGTGCCGTCACTCACCCCATGGGTGCCCCCATGCACCCACCCCTGTACATGGCATCACCCAGGGGTACCCCTCGTCCACCCCAAGGGTGCCGTCACTCACCCATGCACAACCCCCTATGGGGGTCACCCATGGGTGCCATCCTCAACCCCATGGGTCCCCACAAGCATCCACTCCTACATATGGGGAACACCCATGGCTGCCAACCCATACCCTATGGGGCCCCCCATGCGCCCACCCCTATATACAGGGATCACCCATGAGCACCCCTCATCCACCCCATGGGTGCCATCACTCACCCCACGGATCCCCCCCATGCACAACCCCCTATATGAGGATCACCCATGGGTGCCCCTCGCCCACCCCACGGGTGCCATCACATCCCCATCATGCACTCACTCCAATGGGCACCACCGGTGAGTCCACCCCAGGCACCCTGTAGATGGTCACCCATGGGTGCCCCCGCTCACCCCACGGGTCCCACCCCATATTCACCCCAATGGGGGGGGGGTGTCACCCAATGGGTGCCCCCGGCTCACCCTTGAGGTCGAGGCTGCGGCCGGGCTGGCCGTGCTGGGTCACCGGGCGCCCGTCCACGCGCAGCCCGTGCACGGAGCCGCCGTCCCGGGCCACCGACACCTCGTGCCAGCGCCCGTCGTGCAGCGGCTGCTCCGAGTTCCCCTTCATGAGCGAGGGGCCGTCCCCCAGGTCGAACACGTAATGGATGTACCTGGGGCGGGAAGGGGGGGAAAGGGGGCGGAGCCTGAGACAAGGGGGCGGGGCTTGAGACAAGGGGGAGGAGCCTGAGCCAATGGGAGACCCCCCAGGGACACATACAGCGCATGTACCGGGGGGGGGCGTGGCTATAGCCGGGGGCGTGGCCTGAGACAAGTGGGAGGAGCCCTCCCATTGTACATAGCAATGGGGCTAAGGGGCGTGGCCTGATCAAAAGGGGCGTGGCCTGATCTGGGGTGTGGTCCAATAGAGCAGGGCCTGAGCAAAGGGGGAGGAGCTTGAGTCAAAGGGGCAGGGTCTGATGAGCAAGGAAGGGATTGGCCCCTTGGGGTAGGGGGTCCCCAGGGCTTATGGGGTCCTTAACGGGGGTCAGGAGGGCCCCAAGGGGGTCCCCAACAACCCCAGGGTACCCCAGGGGGCCCCCAAGATCCCAGGAGACTGAGAAGGTCCCCAAAGTCCCCAGGAGCTTCCTGGTGTCCCATGGAGGTCCCCAAGGGTGTAGGACACTGAGAAGGTCTCCAGAGGGGTGAACATCCACATCCCATGGAGCTGAGCATCCACATCCCATGGAGCTGAGCATCCACATCCCATGGACCTCAGCATCCACATCCCATGGACCTCAGCATCCACATCCCATGGACCTCAGCATCCACATCTTATAGACCTGAGCATTCAAATCCCATGGAGCTGAGCATCCACATCCCATGGACCTCAGCATCCACGTTCCCATGAAGCTGAGCATCCACATCCCATGGACCTGAGCACCCACATCCCCATAGACTTGAGCATCCACATCCCATAGACCTGAGCATTCACATCCCATGGACCTGAGCATCCACATCCCATGGACCTGAGCATCCACATCCCATAGACCTGAGCATCCACATCCCATAGACCTGAGCATCCACATCCCATGGACCTGAGCACCCACATCCCCATAGACTTGAGCATCCACATCCCATAGACCTGAGCATCCACATCCCATGGACCTGAGCATCCACATCCCCATGGATGGGCCTAAGGAGGTTCAGGAGGTCCCTGAGGCACCCCGGAGCCCCTGCAGCCGCATCCTCACCCCTTCACCAGCTCCACGACCAGGAAGTCGTTGCCATTGCCGCTGTTGAAGAGGATGAGGCCGTCGGGCGTCGTGGTCTTGAACTGGAAGAAGAGGTGCATGGAGGAGTAGGCCTGGAGCGTGGCCAGCGCCACGTAGGACCCGCGCCCGCGGAAGGCCACCGGATCGGCCACGATGGTGCGGCGGCCGAAGCGGGCGTTGAGCTCGCAGGAGCTGATGTCCCCGTTCTTGCAGAGGTCCAGGTAGGGCTGCCCGTTGAAGAGGAGCCCGCTGAGGTGGCCCAGGAAGTTGGAGGGCACCACGGCCAGGAAGCGCCGCTCCGTCACGATGCCCGTCTCGATGTTGTGGTACTCGAGGCGGATGTGGGAGCCCGACATCTGCCCTGCGGGGGGCAGCAGGGGCATGTGGGTGTCCCCAGGTACTGCCTCCCAGTGAGACGTGGCCCCATGGAGCTGAGCACCCATAACCCATGGAGCTGAGCATCCACATCCCATGGAGCTGAGCATCCACATCCCATGGAGCTGAGCATCCACATCCCATGGAGCTGAGCATCCACATCCCATGGAGCTGAGCATCCACATCCCATGGAGCTGAGCATCCACATCCCATGGAGCTGAGCATCCTTAACCCATGGAGCTGAGCATCCACATCCCATGGAGCTGAGCATCCACATCCAATGGAGCTGAGCATCCACATCCCATGGAGCTGAGCATCCACATCCCATGGAGCTGAGCATCCTTAACCCATGGAGCTGAGCATCCTTAACCCATGGAGCTGAGCATCCACATCCCATGGAGCTGAGCATCCTTAACCCATGGAGCTGAGCATCCATGACCAAGCCCCCCCATCCTCCTGGGCTGTTCCCCCATCCCCATGTCCCGGGGTCCCGGGGTCCACACACCTTCGACGGTGACGTTGTCAACAGAGAGCTGGAGGCTGCGCCCGCGCCGCAGCACCCGCACCGAGTGCCACTCGTTGTCATCCAGCTTCTGCCCCGCAAACAGCGTCTCGGGGCCCTTACCTGGGGGACACGGGACACAGCGTGACAGGGGACACAGTGTGACAGGGAACACGGGACACAGTGTGACACGGGACACAGCGTGACAGGGAACACGGGACACAGTGTGACAGGGACACAGCGTGACAGGGAACACGGGACACAGCGTGACAGGGGACACAGCGTGACAGGGAACACGGGACACAGTGTGACAGGGGACACAGCGTGACAGGGAACACGGGACACAGCGTGACAGGGGACACAGCGTGACAGGGAACACGGGACACAGTGTGACAGGGAACACGGGACACAGCGTGACAGGGGACACAGTGTGACAGGGAACACGGGACACAGTGTGACAGGGGACACAGTGTGACAGGGAACACGGGACACAGCGTGACAGGAGACACAGTGTGACAGGGGACACAGTGTGACAGGGAACACGGGACACAGTGTGACAGGGGACACAGTGTGACAGGGGACACAGCGTGACAGGGAACACGGGACACAGCGTGACAGGGGACACAGTGTGACAGGGAACACGGGACACAGCGTGACAGGGGACACAGCGTGACAGGGAACACGGGACACAGTGTGACAGGGGACACAGCGTGACAGGGAACACGGGACACAGCGTGACAGGGGACACAGCGTGACAGGGAACACGGGACACAGTGTGACAGGGGACACAGCGTGACAGGAGACACAGTGTGACAGGGAACACGGGACACAGTGTGACAGGGGACACAGTGTGACAGGGGACACAGTGTGACAGGGAACACGGGACACAGCGTGACAGGGGACACAGTGTGACAGGGGACACAGTGTGACAGGGGACACAGCGTGACAGGGAACACGGGACACAGCGTGACAGGGGACACAGCGTGACAGGGAACACGGGACACAGTGTGACAGGGGACACAGCGTGACAGGGAACACGGGACACAGTGTGACAGGGGACACAGCGTGACAGGAGACACAGTGTGACAGGGAACACGGGACACAGTGTGACAGGGGACACAGTGTGACAGGGGACACAGTGTGACAGGGAACACGGGACACAGTGTGACAGGGGACACAGTGTGACAGGGAACACGGGACACAGTGTGACAGGGGACACAGCGTGACAGGGAACACGGGACACAGTGTGACAGGGGACACAGCGTGACAGGGGACACAGCGTGACAGGGAACACGGGACACAGCGTGACAGGGGACACAGCGTGACGGGGACACAGCGTGACAGGGAACACGGGACACAGTGTGACAGGGGACACAGCGTGACAGGGAACACGGGACACAGTGTGACAGGGGACACAGCGTGACAGGGAACACAGCGTGACAGGGAACACGGGACACAGCGTGACAGGGGACACAGTGTGACAGGGAACACGGGACACAGTGTGACAGGGGACACAGCGTGACAGGGAACACAGCGTGACAGGGAACACGGGACACAGCGTGACAGGGGACACAGCGTGACAGGGAACACGGGACACAGTGTGACAGGGGACACAGCGTGACAGGGGACACAGCGTGACAGGGAACACGGGACACAGCGTGACAGGGGACACAGTGTGACAGGGAACACGGGACACAGTGTGACAGGGGACACAGCGTGACAGGGGACACAGCGTGACAGGGAACACGGGACACAGCGTGACAGGGGACACAGCGTGACAGGGGACACAGCGTGATGGGGACACAGTGTGACAGGGGACATGGGACACAGGACATGGGATAGCGGGATATAGGACAACGGGATATGGGACACAGGACAGTGGGCTACGGGACACTGGGATATAGGACACCAGGATAGGGGGTCACTGGGACATGGGTCACCAGGACACTGGGAGAGCGGGACATGGGGACACCGTGACTGTGGGACACGGGGACACCGGGCACCAGGACAATGGGAACAGCCGAGTGACACTGGGCACTGATGGGTGACACCGGGTGACACTGGGCACCGACGGGTGACACTGGGCAACACTGGGCACCGATGGGTGACACCGGGTGACACTGGGCACCGACGGGTGACACTGGGCGACACTGGGCACCGACGGGTGACACCGGGTGACACTGGGCACCGATGGGTGACACTGGGCGACACTGGGCACCGATGGGTGACACCGGGTGACACTGGGCACCGATGGGTGACACCGGGTGACACTGGGCACCGACGGGTGACACCGTGCACACAACTCCAACCCCTCCATGCAAACCCCATGCACCCCCCCAAGCAAACAGCGTGTGCATGCATGTGCTCCCCTTCATGCCGTGTACACACACACGTGTACACACACAGACATGTACACAAACGTGTGCACACATGTACACACATACATGCACACACAGACATGTACACACACGTGTGCACACATGCACACACAGACATGTACACACACGTGTGCACACACATACATATGCGCACACATGTACAGATATGTACACACACGCGTACACACGCATGTACACACATGTACACACATGCGCGCACACACATACACACACGCATGTACACATACACATGTGCACACACATACATGTACACACACGTGCACACACATGTTCACACACGTACACACACGTACACACACATGTGCGCACACATGTATACACACGCATGTACACATACACATGTGCACACACACATACATGTACACACATGTGCACACACACGTGCACACACATGCACACACACACTCACGTACACACGTGTGCACTGGCTGGGGGAGGCGGGGTAGGGTGTGAGCCCATGTGTGTCCACGTGGGGCGTGCGCATGTGTGTGCGTGCTCCCAGGCTGGGCGTGCACACGCGTGCTGGTGCACCGCTACAGCGCGTGGCTGCGCACACGCGTGTGCCCCCGTGCACGGCTGCAGCACATGCGTGTGGCCACAGGCGTGTGCGTGTCACGTGTGTGCACGCGTGGGCCTTGGGGGGGTGGGTTTGGGGTCGCCTGGGTCCCCCTTGCACGGGGTGTGTGGGGGGGCACATCCTGGTGCACGAGGACCCCCCTGTTCCTCACACACACTCCTGTGTCCCACCCCTATGGGGACCGGGGGGGCCCAGTGCAGGGTGGGGGGGTCACCCCTACAGGGGACCGGGTTTGGGGGGGGGTCACCCCTATAGGGGACCTCGTTTGGGGCAGGTTCAGCCATATAGGGGAGCCAGGGGGGCCCAGGCGTTGAGGGGGTCACCCCTACAGGGGACCCGGGTTTTGGGGTGCCACCCCTATAGGGGACCCGGTTTGGGGGGGTTCCAGCCACATTATGAGGGGGGAGGTCCAGGACCCTGGTTACGGGGGGGAGTCAGCCCCTATAGGGGAGCCGGGGGGACCCAGGCGTTAGGGGGGGGTCACCCTATAGGGGACCCGGTTTTGGGGGGGGGTCACCCTATAGGGGCCGGGGGGACCCAGGCGCTGGGCGCCCCCGGGGGTCCCGCACTTACTGGGGTTGCAGCCCACGCGCACGCAGTCTGAGGAGAGAAGAGGAGCGGGATCAGCCCTTCGGAGCCACCGGAGCCACCGGAGCCAGCGCCCCGGGGACGAGCGGCCGGGACCCGGGTGCCAGCGGGAATGGGGCAGGAATGGGGTGAGAATGGGGTGGAATCGGGGGGGGAATGGTATTGGGGTGGGACTGGGGACTGGGGTGGGGATTAGACTGGGATGGGACTGGGGATGGGATTGGAACTGGGATGGGACTGGCTTAGGATCGGGCTGGGGTTGTACTGGAATGGGGTGTGACGGGATGGGATGGATGGGTGGGATGGGATGGGAGGGACTGATGGAATGGGACAGGATGGGATGGGATGGGAATGGGAAGGGATGGATGGGAACAGCACTGGGCTGTGCTGGGGGGGTGTCAGGGTATTGGTGGCACCTCAGGGGGGTCCTGGCCTTGGCAGGGCCCAGCCCAGTGGATCCAGGGGGATCCCAATGGAATCCGGGGCTGGGCCCCCCCTCGTCAACCGCTGGGGGCTGGGGGGACAAATGCGCTGGGACCGGGGGGGGGGAGCCCAATCCCATGGGGGAGACCCCAAAACCACAGCGGGGTCTCCAACCCCATGGGGGTCCCCAAAACCATGGGAGGGGGCCCCAATGCAGGGGGGATCCCCAACCCCACAGGGGGTCTCAGCCCCTCTGGGGGTCCCAGCGCTGAGCCCCAAGTGGCAGCGGGGGGGAGGTCACGAAGAACCCAAACCCGGGGGGGGAGAGGGGATGGGACGGGACCCGACGGGGACACAACGGGGAAGGAGGGACCAGAGCCAGCTCCTGTGACCCCCCCCCCCACCCCGAGGTGCTGCTTTGGGGTCCCAAGTGTGGGATTGGGGGGGCTCGGGGGTCCTTTGGGTGGCAGGAGCCGGGTGTGGGGCTCACCCAGGTTCACCGTGAGCTTCATGCGGGCTCCATCCAGCTCCAGGCGCAGGGTATCGGCCGAGTGCCGGGACGTGGTGGCCAGGACCAGCCCGTAGGCGCGGGGGGACATGAACCGCAGGGACACGTCCTCGGCCTCGGTCTGCGCCGTGCCCGGCACCAGGATCTTCAGGTACATGCTGCCGTCGTAGCTCAGCACCGCCGCCTCTGGGGGGCAATGGGGGGGCCGTCACCGTGCGCCCCACATCGGGGCACCCAGCGCTGTGGAGCTGGGCTCTAGGGGATCCCCTAACCCAGGGTCTCCAGTACCTGGGTACCCCATCCCCAGGGCACCCAGGGGTACTGGGGGGCACCCAAAGGTCCTGCGCGACACCGCAGTGTCCAGGGGTCTCCACGTATCCAGGGGCCACAAAGGGGTCCCCATACAGCTGGGGGTCACCCATGGGGGGGATGGGTGCCCATGTATTTGGGGTTGTGGGTCCCCATGCACTGGGGGGGTGTCCCCATTTGGGGGTGTCCCCACTCCAGGACATGCCCCCATGCACGGGGTGCAGGTCCTCATTGAGAGTGGGTGCCTCCATGCAGAGGGGTGTCCCCATTCCAGGGGTATCCCCACGCCTGAGGGGGTATCCCCATGCACTGGGGGCGTCCCCATTTAGGGGCTGTCCTCATGCAGGGTGGGGGGTCCCCATGCACAGGGAGGTGTCCCCCCTCACGGGGGTGTCCACATATAGGGGGTGTGTCCCCATTTGGGGGTGTCCCCGTGCAGAGGTAGGTATCTCCATGCAGATGTGTGCATTCCCATAAAGGGGGGGTGTCTCCATACAGGAGGGTATCCCCATACAAGGGTGTCCCCATACAGGGGTATCCCCATACAGGGGTGTCCCCATACAGGGGTGTCCCCATACAGGAGGGTATCCCTATACAGGGGTGTCCCCATACAGGGGTATCCCCATACAGGGGTATCCCCATAGAGGGGTGTCCCCATACAGGGGTGTCCCCATACAGGAGGGTATCCCTATACAGGGGTATCCCCATACAGGAGGGTATCCCCATACAGGGGTGTCCCCATACAGGGGTATCCCCATACAGGGGTGTCCCCATACAGGAGTGTCCCCATACAGGAGGATATCCCTATACAGGAGGGTATCCCCATACAGGGGTGTCCCCATACAGGGGTATCCCCATACAGGGGTGTCCCCATACAGGGGTGTCCCCATACAGGAGGGTATCCCCATACAGGGGTATCCCCATACAGGGGTGTCCCCATACAGGGGTGTCCCCATACAGGAGGGTATCCCTATACAGGAGGGTATCCCCATACAGGGGTATCCCCATACAGGGGTGTCCCCATACAGGGGTGTCCCCATACAGGAGGATATCCCTATACAGGAGGGTATCCCCATACAGGGGTGTCCCCATACAGGGGTGTCCGTTCCCCCCCCCCGGACGCACCGGTCTCGCAGCGCGGTCCCAGGTACCCGGTCCCGAGGCAGTCGCAGGTGAAGCGGTTCCACCCCTCTCGGCAGAGTCCTCCGTGCCGGCAGGGGGCGCTGTCGCAGTGCCGGGCGGGCTGGCGCACACAGGAGGGCGCCACGCCGGGGTGCGGGCGCGCCGCCGCCAGCGCGGGCAGGTCGCGCGCGCGGCCGTGGATCGCGAGGTCGCGAACGCAGCCCACGAACCCCCCCCGCGGCGCGGCCCAGAGCGCGGGGGGCAGCGGGGACCCCGGCGGGGCCCCCCCCAGGAACAGCCCCGCGTCCAACCAGAGCTCCTCGGCATCGCCCCCGGCCAGGAACGGCGTCCGGCGGCTGTTGACGGACACCGAACCTGCGGGGCACAACACGGGAGAGGGTGGGAGGGGGCAACGGGGGATGTGGAGATACGGGATTGGGATGTGGGGAGAGGAGATATGGGATATAGGGATGTGGGGATGTGGGATAGGGGATGTGGAGATACGGGATTGGAATGTGGGGAGAGGGGAGAGGGGGAATGGGGACGTGGGGATGTGGAGATACAGGATTGGGCTGTGGAGATAGGAGATACGGGATATAGGGACGTCGGGATGTGGGGACATGGATGTGTGAGATACGGGATATGGAGATATGGGATGTGGGATATGGGGACATAGGTATGAAATATGGAAATATGGGACATGGGATACGGGATGGGGGACATGGGATGTGGAATATGGGATGTGGGACATGGGATATGGAGATACGGGATAGAGGGACATGGGATGTGGAATATGGAAATACGGAGATATGGGATATGAAGGTATGGGATGTGGGGTATGGAGATACGGGATGTGGGGACATGGAGGTAGGCGATGTGGGATATTTGATAGGGGATATGGAGATACGGGATATGGAATATGGAGGTGTGGGTTATGGGATATGTAGATAGGGGATGCGGGATATGGGATATGGAGATACGGGATGTGGGATATGGGGACATAGGGTGTGAAATATGAAGATATGGGGACACAGGATATGGGATGGGGAATATGGGATATGAGATTTGGGATATGGAGATACAGGACAGCAGGACATGGGATTTGGAATATGGAGATACAAAGATGTGGGATATGAAGGTATGGGATGTGGGGACATGGAGATGTGGGATATGGGGTATGGGGACATGGAATGTGGAATATGGGATATGGAGATACAGGATACGGGATATGTGGACATGGAGATAATGGGTGTGGAATATGGAGATATGGGATATGGGGACATGGAAGTGTTGGATGTGGGATGTGTGGATACGGGAACATGGGGATGATGGGGACATAGGATGTGGGACATGGGGCTATGGAGACACCCCCCCACCCTCCCCCCTCCGCACACCCGCAACCCCTCCCTTGCAGCCCCTTTGCAGGCCCCAGTGCCCCCCCCCGCGCCCCGCGACCCCTCCGAGCACCAGCCCCTTCCTCCCGCCCCCCCGCGCCCCTTTCCGCTCACCTCTGCGCCCGTCCCGCTGCACGTCCACGTGGCACCATTCGCCGTCGGTGACCTTGCGGGCGCTGGCGCGCAGCCGCGTGTCCCCGGCGCCCATGGCCAGCAGCAGGTAGAGGTGCCCGTCCAGCAGCTCCAGCGCCAGGAAGTGCGGCCGGGGGGGACCGGGCCCCGGCGCCTGCCCCTGCCCCAGCAGCAGGAGCCCGTTGGGCTCTGTGGTGCGGAAGTCGAAGGAGACGGAGCCGGTGCGGGCGGGCGGCCAGGGCGGCAGCGCCAGGAAGGCCTGGGGGGTGCCGAAGGTGACGGGCTCCGGCGCGGCCACGGGCTCGCAGCGGAAGAGCAGGGCCCCGTGCAGGGTCACCCGCGCGTCCCCCTCCTGTGCCAGGCGCGACAGCTCCAGCTTGAAGTCGTTGTTCTTGTAGATCACCTGCGGGCGCGAGCGGCGGTCACGTGTGGCACACGTGGGGCCTCGTGTAACGCGTGTCGTGTGTGTCACGTGTGTGTCACGTGTGTGTCACACGTGGGGCCTCGTGTAACACGTGTCGTGTGTGTCACGTGTGTGTCATATGCGGGGCCTCGTGTAACACGTGTCGTGTGTGTCACGTGTCACATGTGGGGCCTCATGTAACAAGTGTCGTGTGTCACGCATGGGGCCTTGTGTAACACACATCATGTGTGTCATGTGTGTCCTCGTGTAACACGTGTAATGTGTGTCACATTTGTGGCCTTGTGTAACACGTGTCGTGTGTCACACGTGTGTCCTCATGTAACACATGTCGTGTGTGTCACGTGGGGCCTTGCGTAACGTGTCGTGTGTGTCGTGTGTCACATGTGGGGCCTCGTGTAACACGTGTCACGTGTGTCAAGCATGGGGCCTCATGCAGCACGTGTCACGTGTGTCCTCGTGCAACACATGTCACATGTGTGGCCTCGTGCAGCACGTGTCATATGCGTGTGGCCTTGTGTAACACGTCATGTGTGTCACACATGTGTGCCCTCGTGAAGCAAGTGTCACGTGTGTCACACGCGTGTGTCCTCAAGCAACACGTGTCATGTGTCCCTCTGCACCCCTCCGTGTGTCTCCATGCACCACATGGCCCCATGGCCCACGTGTCCCTGTGTCCCTCTGCACCCTGCCACACGTCCTTGTGCACCACGTACCCACCCATGCCCTCATGCACCCCATGTCCATGCGCACCCCATGCCCCCATCCCCATGCCCTGTCCCCCCCATCACTCACGTCCTTGAGGCAGCCCATGAAGTTGTTGCTGACGGGGGACCCCGGGAGGTCGGCGGTGTTGGGGGACCCCCCCACGTAGAAGAAGTCGTCAGAGCCCAGCATCGTGTAATCCTCCTGCGTGTACCCCGTCGTGGTCAGGATCCCGTCCACCGAGATCGTCACCTGCGGCACGAGTGCGCACGGCCTCAGCGCCGGCCCCCCCCTGCCCAACAGCGTGTCCGGGGGGGGGGCCCAAGGGGACTGGGGGGACATGGGGGGCAATGGGGACATGGGGATGGAGGGGACATGGGGGGAGATGGAGGACATGGGGGGGACATGGGGCTGTGGGGGTGCAATGGGGGACATGGAGATGCGGAGGATATGGGGGGGCAATGGACGACATAGGGGACATGGGGATGTGGGGGTCATGGGAGGAGATGGGGGGCAGTGGGGAGCAGTGAGGACAGGGTGGCCCGAAGGCACAAGGGGGCAGTGGGGACAAGGGGACGATGGGGACAGGGAGACAATGGGGTGGCCCCAAGGGACCGAGGGGCATGGGGATGGGGTGACAATGGGGACAAGGGGATGGGGGGGTGGCGCTGGGGGGGGTTAGTATCGAGTTTTGGGGTCCTCAGAACCAAGCTCAGACGATAAATGGCTGTTAGTGGGGGCAGTGCGCGCAGGCGTGCAAGGGGCGTGCAATGGGGGTGCAAGGGCACGAGCGAGCGTGCAAGGCGTGTGCAGGGGCATAGGGACAGCGGGAGCACCAGGGCCCTGGAAGGGATAGGGCAGCCCCATGTGCAGCTTGCACACGTGTGTAAGCACACGCATGCACACACACACACACACGTGTGAGCACACACATACACGCACACGTGAGCACACACATACACATGCACACGCACACACACGTGTGAGCACACACATACACGCACACGTGTGAGCACACACAGGCACATGTGAGCACACACAAGCACACGCACACATGAGCACACACATGCACATGCACACACATGTGAGCACGCACACGCACACACACGTGTGCGCACACACATACACATGCACACGCACGCACACGTGTGAGCACACACATACACATGCATACGCACACACGTGTGAGCACACACATACACATGCATACGCACACACGTGTGAGCACACACATGCACACACACACGTGTGAGCACACACATGCACACACGCACCCCGTGCACTGGTACCTGCACACGCAAACTTGCACCCCCCCCGCGGCCCTTGCACGAATGGACACACGTGCACACGCACACAGTGCATGGACCTCGCACCATTACACGCCAGTGCACCCCCCCTGCACCAGTCCTGCCCCTTGCACCAGTGCACACTCGTGCATTCCCCCCTCCCTTGCAATTTGCACACCCACCCTGCAATGGTTCTGGCCCTGGTGCTCTGCCAGCAGCACCCATGGGGGGGGGGGGGGGCAAGGAGATGGGGAGGGGGCAAGGAAGGCCTTGGGGGGGTCACAGTGTTAGTGAGCCATGCGGGGCGTGCAAGGGGCGTGCAAGGGGCGTGCAAGGGCTCCGTGCAGGCAGCGGGGCCGGGGGGGGGGGGAGCGGGGGGGGTCCCGCTGCCTGCGCGGGGGGGGGGGGGGGGGGTAGGGGCGAAGCTGCCCACGGGCTTGTCCTGAAAACGCCGTTTCTGTCCTCATTTGGGGGAGGGGCCACCCCGAAACCTGCCCCCACCCCCCCATAGCGACCCCGCCCCCCACGAGCCGGGTTTTGGGCTGAAAGCACCCCAAAAAGTGGGGTTTGGGGCCTCAGGTCAACCCCCCCCGTGGAAAACCAGCCCCCTCCTCCCCATCCCAGGAGGGGTTTTGGGGTGAAATCGGCTGGGTTTGGGTCTGCGTAGCTCAGGCCCGGCTGCCTCCTAAGGGGGGAGGGGGGTCAGATGGATCAAAACCCAAAGAAAATGCCCCAAAATGGGGCTTTGAGACCCCCCCCATTGAGCAGCAGAGACCCCCCCCCCCCCCGCGGGGCAGGATTTGGGGGGGAAATGGGGGGGTTTGGCATCAGGGAGAAAGGGCTTAGGAAACTGCTCAAAATCCCACGAATTCACCCTAAAAGGAGGGGGTTGGGACCCCCCCATCAGGTCCCTGACCCAAAATGGGCTTCTTTTGGGGGAAAATGGCTGGGTTTGGCATCGGGGAGCTGAGGACCGGTGGTGAAGCCCTGACTGCAGCGGGAGGCATCAAATGTCCCCAAATCCCAAGAATTCACCCCAAAACGAGGGCAGGGGGTGAGGGTGGGAACTGACATCACCCTCCTGAGGAAAAACATTCCCCTGCTGACCCCAAACGGGCTTATCTGGGGGGAAACCCGACTGGGTTTAGCGTCGGGGAGCTGAGGTCTGGTGGCGATGCCCTTCATGCAGTGGGCGGTATCAAATTGCCCAAAATCCCAAGAATTCACCCCAAAACCGGGGCTGGGGGGGGTCACCTCACCCCCCCTCTCCACACACACACAAACACACACCCCCCCCCATCCAGGCTGTGTTTTGGGGGGAAACCGGTTGCTTTGGCATTGGGGACCCGCGGGGTTTTTTAGGGGGGGGGGGGGGGGGTCCAGCCCCACGTGGCAGGAACGGGGCCCGGGGGGGTGTGGGGGGGCCGAGGCGAAGCCAAGGGGGAACAAGAGAGTGATAACTACCAGGTAATGCAGTTTGTTTACCATAGCGTGTCCGATCCCTGCGTGCTGGCGCCGGGGGGAGCCGGGGGGGGACAAAACACAGCAAACAGTGACTCTTCCCGCAGCTTTGGGCCATGTTCGGGGGGTGTTTGGGGGCATTTTGGGGGGCGTTTGGGGGGGATGTTGGTTTATTACGAGGGGGAGGGGCCCCCCCAGGATTAGTTGGGGGCACTTGGTTAGTGGGGGGGGGGGCCCCGGAGGCGGGAAGCGTGTTAGTGGCACGCGCACACACAGAGGGGGGGGGGCGTTGCACAAGGAGGGAAAAGGGGGGGGGGCGTTGCACGAGGGGGGTGGGAGCAAAGGGGGGCTGCGCCCACCTTGGGGGAGAGCAGCAGAGTTGTTGTTGGGGGGGGGCACTGACACCCCCGAGGGAGCCCAGCACTGGTGTCCCAGTGCTCCCAGCTGGGTCCTGGACCAAGGAACCAGTGCTCCCGGTTGGGTACTGGATCAAAGAACCACTGATCCCAGTGCTCCCAGTTGGGTACTGGACCAAGGAACCACTGCTCCCAGAGTTCCCAGTTGGGTATCAGACCAAGGCACCAGTTTTCCCAGTGCTCCCAGTTGGGTGTTTGACCAACATGTTCAGTGCTTCCCAGCTGGGGAGTAGCCCCCAGTGTCCAACACCCCCAGTTGGGTACTGGACCAAGGCAACCAGTGCTCCCAGTAGTCCCAGTTAGGTAGTTCACCAACACACACATGCTCCCAGCTGGGGAGCAGACCCTGGTGTCCATCACCACCAGTTGGGTACTGGACTAAAATGCTCAATGATCCCAGTGCTCCCAGTTGGGGAGCTGCCCAAGACACCCAGCACCCCCAGTTGGGTGGTTGAACAGCATGGCTGGTGTTCCCAGTTGGGCAGTTGACCAAGGTCAGGTGGTTGACCATCATGTCCAGTGCTTCCAGTGCTCCCAGTTGGGGAGGTCACCAAGACACCCATTGCCCTCAGCTGGGCACTTGACCATCATACCCAGTCCTCCCAGCTGGGCAGTTGACCAAGGTTGGGTGCTCGACCAAGACACCCAGTTCTTCCAACTGAATACTGGACCAAGACACCCACTGACTTCAGTTGGGTGCTTTACCAGGGCACTCATTGTCCTCAGCTGGGTGCTTACCTAAGTCACTCATTGTCCTCAGTAGGGTGCTTGACCAAGGCACCTCTTGCTCCCAGTTGAGTATTGGACCAAGGCACCCATTGCTCCCAGCTGGGGATATCACCAAGACACCCGCTGCCTTTGGCTGGGGAGCTGTCCAGGGTTGGGTGCTTGACCAAGGCACCCATTGCCCTCAGTTGGAGAGCTGTCCAGGGTTGGGTGCTTGACCAAGACACCCAGTGCCAAGACACCATTGCCCCCACCTGGGGAGCTGACTATCACACCCACTCCTCCTAGCTGGGCAATTGACCGAAGTTGGGTGCTTGACCAAGACACCCATTGCTCCCAGTTGGGGAGATCACCAAGACATCCATTGCCATTATGTGGGCATCCCATCCAGTCCTCACAGTTGGGTGGGTGCTTGACCAAGGCACCCAGAGCTTCCAGTTGCACACCAGACAAGGCACCCATTGCCTTCAGTTGAGTGCTTGACCAAGATACTCATTGCCCTCAGCTGGGTGCTTGAAGAAGACACCCATTGCCCTCAGCTGGGCACTTGACAAAGACATGCATTGCCCTCAGTTGGGCACTTGACCATCCCACCGAGTCCTCCCAACGGGGGAGCTGACCAAGGTTAAGTGCTTGACCAAGGGACCCAGTGCTTCCAGTTGAGTACTGGACAAGACACCCATTGCCCTCAGTTGGGTGCTTGACCAAGACACTCATTGCCCTCAGTTGGGTGCTTGACCAAGACCCCTCTTGCTCCCAGTTGAGTATTGGACCAAGGCACCCATTGCTCCCAGCTGGGGATATCACCAAGACACCCGCTGCCTTTGGCTGGGGAGCTGTCCAGGGTTGGGTGCTTGATCAAGACACCGATTGCCCTCAGTTGGGTGCTTGATCAAGACACCGATTGCCCTCAGTTGGGTGCTTGATCAAGACACCCATTGCCCTCAGTTGGGTGCTTGACCAAGACACCCATTGCCCTCAGTTGGGTGCTTGATCAAGACACCCATTGCCCTCAGTTGGGTGCTTGACCAAGACACCGATTGCCCTCAGTTGGGTGCTTGACCAAGACACCCATTGCCCTCAGTTGGGTGCTTGATCAAGACACCCATTGCCCTCAGTTGGGTGCTTGACCAAGACACCCATTGCCCTCAGTTGGGTGCTTGATCAAGACACCCATTGCCCTCAGTTGGGTGCTTGATCAAGACACCCATTGCCCTCAGTTGGGTGCTTGATCAAGACACCCATTGCCCTCAGTTGGGTGCTTGATCAAGACACCGATTGCCCTCAGTTGGGTGCTTGATCAAGACACCGATTGCCCTCAGTTGGGTGCTTGATCAAGACACCGATTGCCCTCAGTTGGGTGCTTGACCAAGACACCCATTGCCCTCAGTTGGGTGCTTGACCAAGACACCCATTGCCCTCAGTTGGGTGCTTGACCAAGACACCCATTGTCCCCAGTTGAGCCCTTGTCCATCCCGCCCATTGCCCCGGTGCCCAGCGGCGCCCCTGGCCGTACCTGCCGCAGGTTGCGGGTGACGCGGATGTCGTGCCAGTCATTGTCGTTGAACTTGCCATTGACGGGCTCCACCAGCGCCTCGAAGGCGCCGGAGCCCAGGTTGATGACGAGCCACACAGCGCCGCTCTTGAGCGAGAGGTTGACGTAGTCAGCCGCCTTGCCCGTGTGCAGCAGCAGCCCATTGCGCTGCGCCGTGCGGAACGACAGCGTCAGCTCGTCCGTGCTGCTCTGGATGGGGTTGTGCGACAGGTCGTAGCAGAAGAACTCGTTGCCTTTGAAGGTGGCCACGTACTCATCCCGGCCTGCGGGGACCCCGGGGATGCAGCGTCAGCGCAAGGGGAGCGGTGGTGGTGGTGTGGGAACAAGGGATTGCAATGGGGGATAGGAAGAGGACCTTAAACAGGGACCTTGCGGTGGGATCTTGCAGTTGGGACCTTGCAGCAGGGTTGGGATGGTGGGCACCGGGGTCATGATGGGCACGGGGGATTGCAGTGCGGGTTTGGAACAGGACCTTCCACCGGGACCTTGCACTGGGGGCTTGGAATGGGGTTTGCACCAGGGATCTTGAATGGGGACCTTGCACCAGGGGGTGCGGTGGTGTTTGGTGGGCACAAGGGTTGAATGCGGGGATGGAGACAGGGGATTGCAAGGGGGGATTGGAACAGGACCTTGCAATGGGACCTTGCACCAGGGGCTTGGAATGGAGACCTTGCACCAGGGGCGTGTGGTGGTGGTGGTCACAAGGGGATTGCAACGGGGGCTTGCAAGGGGGATCTTGCACCAGGACCTTGCACCAAGGACATTGTGTGGTGACCTTGCACCAGGGGCTTTGCAACTGGATCGTGCCCCAAGGACTTTGCACCGGGGACCGTGCTCTGGGGGCTTGAGTGTGGCCCTTGCACCAGGGGCTTGCACGAGGACTTTGCAAGTGGATCTTGCCCAGGGAGCCTTGCACTGGGGTCTTTGCAACAGGGTCTTGCACTGGCCCTTGCTCCGGGCTTCCCCATGGGGGCTTGCCCCAGGGCTTACAAACAGGGACCTGGCAACACGAGCGTCGCACCAGGGCCCTGCAGCGCCGGTCCCTTGCACGGGGGCCTTGCACGAGGACTGCAAGGGGGGGTGCAGTGCGGGTGGGCCCGCAAGGGCTGTGCTCACGGTGCAAGGCTGCGGCCACCCCTGCGCATTCCCAGTCGCAGCCCCGTGTGCAGCGCATTGGCACACGCGGGCGTGCAAGGGCGGCCACAGGCACACGCGCCCGGGGCACGTTTGTGTGTGCAGCTTCACACCTGAGCGTGCAACGGCAGCTGGGGGGCGGTCTGCGTGTGCGTGCACAGGTGTGTGTGCGCACAGGTGTGTGCGTGTACAGGTGTGCGTGTACGTGTGTGTGCACATGTGTGTGCGTGCACATGTGTGCGCGTGCACATGTGTGCGCGTGCACGTGTGTGCATGCACGTGTGTGTGCGTGTACGTGTGTGTGTACATGTGCGTGTGCATCTACATGTGTATGTATGTGAAAGCATGTGTGTGTGTGTACGTCTGTGCGTATAGATGTGTGTGAGTGCAAGCACATGTATGTGCATGAGCGTGCAGCTGTATGCATGTGCAAGCATATATGTGTGCGTGTAGATGTGTGAGTGCACACGTGTGTGCATGTGCGAGAACATGTGTGTGCCTGAGTGCGCATATGTGTGTACATCTATGTGCATGCCCATATGTGTGCGTGTGGACATGTGTGTGTGTTAATGTGTCTTCGTGTACGTGTGTGAGTGCACATGTATGTGCATGTCTGTGCGTGTGTACATGCGTGTGCATGCCCATACGTGTGCGTGTGCATGTGCAAGTGTGTGAGAACACGTGTGCATGTGTGTGACAACACGTGTGTGTGCATGTGTGTGAGAACATGTGTGTGCGAGAACACGTGTGTGAGAACACGTGTGTGTGAGAACACGTGTGTGCATGTGTGTGAGAACACATGTGTGTGAGAACACGTGTGTGTGCATGTGTGTGAGAACATGTGTGTGTGAGAACACGTGTGTGAGAACACGTGTGTGCATGTGTGTGACAACACGTATGTGTGCATGTGTGTGAGAACACGTGTGTGAGAACACGTGTGTGTGCATGTGTGTGAGAACATGTGTGTGTGAGAACACGTGTGTGAGAACACGTGTGTGTGAGAACACGTGTGTGTGCATGTGTGTGAGAACATGTGTGTGTGAGAACACGTGTGTGAGAACACGTGTGTGTGAGAACACGTGTGTGAGAACACGTGTGTGTGAGAACACGTGTGTGCATGTGTGTGAGAACACGTGTGTGTGCATGTGTGTGAGAACACATGTGTGTGAGAACACGTGTGTGTGCATGTGTGTGAGAACACGTGTGTGCATGTGTGTGAGAACACATATGTGTGCATGTGTGTGAGAACACATGTGTGTGAGAACACGTGTGTGTGCATGTGTGTGAGAACACGTGTGTGCATGTGTGTGAGAACACGTGTGTGTGCATGTGTGTGAGAACACGTGTGTGCATGTGTGTGTGAGAACACGTGTGTGTGCATGTGTGTGAGAACACATGTGTGTGAGAACACGTGTGTGTGCATGTGTGTGAGAACATGTGTGTGTGAGAACACGTGTGTGAGAACACGTGTGTGTGAGAACACGTGTGTGCATGTGTGTGAGAACACGTGTGTGTGCATGTGTGTGAGAACACATGTGTGTGAGAACACGTGTGTGTGCATGTGTGTGAGAACATGTGTGTGTGAGAACACGTGTGTGTGCATGTGTGTGAGAACACGTGTGTGTGCATGTGTGTGAGAACACGTGTGTGTGAGAACACGTGTGTGTGCGTGTGTGTGAGAACACGTGTGTGTGCATGTTCATGCGTGTGCGTGCGCACGCGTGTGCAGGTCACTGACCTTTCGCCGCCTGCTGGATCTCGCCGGCGCCGCGGCCGGTTCCCCCCTCGGTGACCTCGGCGGGCCCTGGGGAGGGGGGGGTCACGGGGGGTCACACGCGTGTGCACAGGCGCGAACACACGCCCGGGCGGGCCCCCCCCCCTGCACGACGCGGGGGGGGGGGTGGGTGTGTGCGGGGGGGGATGGGACCGAGGGGGCTCCCTCAGTCCGCGTGCGGGGGGGGGGGCGCGTGTGCAGGGCCTCGTGCCCGTGCAAGGAGCTGCCCCTCCCCCTCCCCTCCCCCTTCCCCTCCCCCCCCCGTCCCCGCGCGAGGCGGCCGCCCCTCCCCCCCCCGTGTCCACGAACCACAGACACGATGCGGGGGAGGGGCGGGGGGTGGCGGTGACGCTGATGACGCTGGTGATGACGTCGAGGGGGGGGGTCGGTGATGACGGTGAGGATGAGGATGGCGCGGGGGGGGGGGGGGAGGGGTCGCGTCATTACCTTGGCCGGTGACTCGCAGGTGGGCGGGGCCTGGGGGGGCGGAGCCAAAGGAAAACGCGGGAAAAGCGGAAGTGGAAAAGGGAAAGTTCCGGGAGAAGAAAGTGAAAGTGGTGAAAGAGCGCGAGAGCGGCTTGGGGGGAGGGGAGAAGGAACGAAAGTGAAAGTTATGGGGGGGGGGAACGAAAATGGGGGGGAAAAAGTGAAAGTGGTGGAGGAAAAAAGGGGGAAATGAGCAAAAAAAGGAGAAATGTTGAAAAATGGAAAAGTGAAAGGGGAAAAGGGGGGAAAAAAGGAGGAAAAAAGGGAAAAGAATCAAAAGTGGCAAAAGGGAAAGAAAAGGGAAAGTCGTGGGGAGGGGGATGGGAAAAGGGGAAATGAGAAATGAAAAGTGAGGAAAAAGGGGAAATGAATCCGAGAAAGGGGGAAAAGAGATAAAAATGGGGAAAATGATTTTTAAAAAGGAAAATAAGAAGGGAAAAATAATTTTGAAGGGGAAAATGTGAAAAAAGGGGAAATGGTGGAAAAAGGGGAAATTAAAGAAGAGGGAAAGGTTCAAAGAGGGAAAATTAAAGAAAGGGAAAATGATGTTTAAAGGGAAAATAAAATAAACCACGAAAATTATGAAATTTTAACACAATTTAATAAAGGAAAATGAAGCAAAAAAGGAAAAGGATCAAGAAAGGAAAATAATTTTAAAATGGAAAACGGGAAAAAAGGAAAAATGGTGAAAAGGAAAAAATGAAAAGGAAAATATGACAAAAAAGGTAAATGGTAAAAAGAAGAATAATAATAAAAAATAAAAATAATTTTAAGAGGAACAAAATAAGCAAAGAAAAAGTTTCAAAAGTTTCAAAATAAAAAAAAGTTTAAAAGGAAAATGAAAAAAAGAAAAATAAATTTTTAAAGGGAAAATGGGAAAAAATGGGGAAATGATCGAAAAAGGGAAAAAGTTAAAAAGGGGAAAAATAAAAATGTAAAAAGAAAAAAGGGGGAAAATTAAAAAAGGGAAAAATACAGAAAAGGGAAAATTTTAAAGGAAAAAATAAAAAGAGGAAAAATAGAAAAAACAAAAAGGGGAAATTAAAAATTGGGAAATAGCAAAAAATCAAAAAAGTATAAAAGGGAAAAAAACAATGGGGAGAACAACGTAAAAAGTGGGAAAATTAAAAGAGAAAAAGAAAAAAGGGAAGAAATCAAAAAGGGGAAAATAAAAAAAGCAAAACAGGGAAAAAAGGGGGGAAATGACAAAGCAAAATGTTAAAAAAGGGGAAAAACGATGAAAACTCTCAAAAAGAACTAAAAAAGCCGAATCCGGAGTTTCCGCCCAAAGGACACGATCGCTCCCGAGAGCCCGGGAGGGGGGGTGGGGTGTGGGTGACGTCACCGCGGGCCCCGTCACAACTTAAAGCGCTTTAACTTGTGACGGCATCGGGCGATGCCGGGGGGGGGCGGGGCGGGCGCGGGGCCAGGAGCGGGGGGGGAGGGGCCAACATAGGACCCGCCCCTCCCCCCCCCCCCTTTTCCCGCGGGTTTTTCCCCAACTCGTGGCGGGAAAAAACCCCCCGAGGAGGGGGGGGGGAGGGGATGAGACACGGGGAGGGCGGGGCGAGCCTCGCGCGGGGACACGCCCCGCCCCTCCAGCGCGAACGCGCCTCCCTATTGGCTGCCGGTGCGCCTTCATTTGCATAACCCCGCCCTTCCTCAAAACCCACCCGGCGCCGCAGCGCCCCCGCGAGGGTTCGTGGTTTGCATCGCGCCGTCCTATTGGGTGGGGGAGGGTGGTGACGTCATGCGGGTGACGTCATTGCACGAGCCTCGTGCGTTGCACACGGCCCTGCTCCCGGCACGGCACGGCTGCTGGGCCGGGCACCAGCCCCTGCCCTGTGCTAAACCTGCTCTGCACCCCCTGTGAGCCTTGGATAACCCCTCCACTTGTCCCCTGCACAACCCCCTCTTTGTCCCCTGCACAACCCCCTCTTTGTCCCTTGCACAACCCCCCCTTTGTCCCCTGCACAACCCCCCCTTTGTCCCTCCCACAACCCTCTTGTCCCTTGCACACCCCCCCTCGTGCCTTGCACACCCCGACTCACCTTCCACGGCCGGTTCTTCCTCTGGGGGTCCAGGCAGCAGCAGGGGAAGGGCAGAGGCGAGAGTGAGCGGGACCCTCGTGCCCCCCCCCGTGACACCAGCCCGACCCCGTGCCCTTGGGTGACCTTGGGAAAGTGGGGGGGGGGGGCCTTGCACCACGGTTGTGTTGCAGGGGGGGTGCAGTGCACGGCCCAGGGGGTGTTGCACGCCCTGGTGCAATTTGCGCACCCTGACACATGTCCCGGGGGGTTGAATGCCTTTTGCACGCCCACAGGGACCCCACATCACACACAGCACCCATAGCTCCCCATAGCACCCCACTGCACCCAAGAAGGACCCTGCACCCTATGGCGCAGCCCACAGCCCCCCACAGGTCCCTGTGCCCTATGGGAGAGTGCGTCCTGTCCCCCCTCCCATCCCATCCCCCCTTCAAGGACGCGCCCAGTTCGACCGTTCCCCTAGCACCGCACCCCAGCGACCGTCACCATGGCAACGGGTCAGGTGCCAGCATCACCATGGCAAAACAGCCCCAGCATCACCATGGTAGCCTATCCCATGCATCACCATAGCAACCGATCCCCTGCACAACCATGGCAACCTAGCACTGGCATCACTGTGGCAACCCATCTCCTGCATCACCATGGCAACCCATCTCCTGCATCACCATGGCAACGGGCCTGGGAGATGCTGTCGCTATGGCAATGCTGCCGGCTGTCACCGGTACTCAGCAGGGACGTGTGCGAGGGGGGTCTTGCACAAGGGGGACCTTGCACAAGGGCCTCAGGGGACACCCAGCTTTTGCCGGCACCCCGGGGTCACACAGGCCCCGGGGCCTTGCACGAGTGTGTGCAAGGGCACCAGGACGTGCGACTCCACAAGGGCGTGCAAGGGCACATGGGGGTGCAAGGGCCCCCAGTTGTGCAACGACACAAGAGCGTGCAAGGGCACCGGGACGTGTGATTGCACAAGGGCGTGCAAAGGCACGGGGGTGTGCAAGGGTGTGCATGGGCACGGTCATGGTCACAAGGGTGTGCATGGGCACGAGGACATGGAGCAACCCGAGGACATGGAGCAACCCAAGGACATGGTGAGACACGTGTCCATGGGCACCACCAGGACACAAGGGGATAGAGGAACCCGAGGGGGCAGCCGTAAAGCAGCGCTGCGAGGATGCACAATGAAACCAAGAGGATGGGGACAGACACCAGGACACGAGGACATGAGGACACCAGGACATGGAGCAACACAAGACCACGACACCACGAGGATGTGCAACACCACAAGGACACAGACGTGGCCAGACGACGATGACAGCACATGGCACAAAGGGGATGTGAGGACATGGAGAGCGTGAGCATGAGGATGTGCAACAGCCCAGAGCCATGGTGGGACTGAGGCCACTGTGAGATGGAGAAACACCAGAGGGGCAGAGGTGAGGCCACCAACACTGTGAAGACAACGTCCAGCACCATGGAGGCACCAACGCCATGAGCATGTCCAAGACCACAGAGATGTCAATGCCATGATGTCCAGCACCACAAAGATGGGTGTTGATGTTGTTCACAAAGATGTTGTCCAGCACCATGAGGGCAGCATCCAGTACCATGAAGGAATCAGCACCACAAAGATGTCAACACCGTGAAGACGTTGTCCAACACCATGAAGGCATCACCCACACCATTGGAGGAATCCAATGCCATGAAGACATCAACACCATGAAGATGTCTGACACCATGAAGACTTCCGATGCCATGAAGATGTCAACACCACAAAGATGCAAAGATGTCAACACTATGAAGACATCCAACACAATGACAACATCGTCCAACGCCATGAAGACAAGGTCCAACACTGTGGAGGCGTCCAATGCCATGAAGGCATCAACACCACAAAGACGTCTGACACCATGGAGGCATTCAATACCATGAAGAAGACATTGCCCAACACCACAGTGAGGTTGTCAACACCATGACATTGTCATCTAACACCATGAAGGCATCAACACCACAAAAATGTCAACGCCACGAAGATGTTGTCCAACACCATGAAGATGTCCAGAGCCATGAAGACATTGTCTAACACATTGGCAGTGTTGTCCAACACCGTGAAGGCATCAACACCACAAAGATGTCAATGCTATGAAGACGTCAGTGCCTTGAAGATGTCTAACGCCATGATATCATCCAAAACTATGAGGACATTGTCCCACACCATAAAGACATCCAGTGTCACGAAGACATCAATGCCATGAGGATGTCCAACACCATTGCAACATCCAGCGCCAAGAAGGCAACCGCCACGACCATAAAGATGTCAATGCCATGAAGGCATTCAATGCTACGACAGTATCATCCAGCTCCACAAAGATGTCAGCCAATGCCATGGAGACATTGTCCAACACCGTGAAGACGTCATCCAACACCATGACAGTGTCATCCAATGCCATGAGGACATTGTCCAACACCGTGAAGATGTCATCCAACACCATGACAGCATCATCCAATGCCATTGAAGACATGGTCCAACACCACAAAGACCTCATGCAACACCATGACAGTGTCATCCAACACCACGAACACATCATCCAATGCCATTACAGCACCATCCAATGCCATGAATACATTATTCAACACCATGAAGATGTCATCTAACACCATGACAGCATCATCAATGCCACGAAGACATTGCCCAGCACCATGAAGATGTCATCCAACGCCATGAAGACATTGTCCAACACCATAAAGGCATCATCCAACACCATGACAGCATCATCCAATGCCATGAAGACATTGTCCAACACCATAAAGACATCATCCAACACCATGCCAGCATCATCCGATGCCATGAAGACATTGTCCAACGCCATGAAGATGTCATCCGATGCCATGAAGACATGGTCCAACACCACAAAGACATCATCCAACACCATGACAGCATCATCTGATGCCATGGAGACGTTGTCTAACACCATCAAGATGTCAGCCAATGCCATGACAGCATTATCCAGTTCCATGAATACATTGTCCAACACCATGAACATGTCATCCAATGCCATGACAGCATCATCCAATGCTATGGAGACATTGTCCAACACCACAAAGACATCATCCAATGCCATGACAGTGTCATCCAATGCCATGAAGACATTGTCCAACGCCATGAAGATGTCATCCGATGCCATGAAGACATGGTCCAACACCACAAAGGCATGATCCAACACCATGACAGCATGATCCAACACCATGACATCATCATCCAATGCCATGGAGACATTGTCCAACTCCACAAAGACATCATCGAATGCCATGAAGACATGGTCCAACACCACGAAGACATCATCCAACAGCATGACAGTGTCATCCAATGCCATGAATACATTGTCCAACGCCATGAAGACGTCATCCAATGCCATGAAGACATTGTCCAACACCACAAAGACAATGCCCAACACCAGGAGCACACAAAGACACGGAGAAGCCCAACCCCGCAACCCCACAGGGACGTGAGACCCCGGGAAGCCACAAGGATCCGGTGTCACCACCTGCCAGCGATGAACCCGCGCCGACCCCCCCCTCACTGCTCACCTTCGGCACAGAAGGGCCCGCGGTGGCCGGTGCCGGCGCAGTCGCAATGGGGCTCCCCGCGGCGCAGGGTGCAGCGGCCGCCGTGCGCGCAGGGCGGGTGCCGTGCGCAGCGCTCCTGCCCCTCTCCCCGCACGCCGTGCGCGCCCAGCAGCGCCGCGGGGACGTCGCCCACCTTCAGGTTGGCCACCCAGCCCCGGAAGGGCGCCTCGTACTTGACGGTGCTGAGGGTGAGCGCCGAGAGCCGCACGTCGGGCGGGATCCCCCCCACGAACAGGTCGCTGGCCACCAGCATCTCGGCGCGCTTGGAGCGCACGGCGCCGGCGCGCGCGTCCCCGTCCACGGCCAGCGCGGTCTCGCGGGCGTTGCGGGTGAGCAGCACCATGTGCCAGCGCCCGTCGCTCACCACCGCCGGCGGCTGCACCGTGGCGGGCTCGGCGCAGGCGATGGCGAAGCGCAGCCGCAGCCGCCCCTCGGCCACCAGCAGCTCCAGGAAGTCGCAGTTGCCGCCGTCGTCCAAGTAGAGCAGCAGGGCCCGGGAGATGTTGGTCTTCAAGCTGAAGCTCAGTTGACCACCGGCACCCGGTGCCCAACGCCCGTAACGCGCCCATTGGCCCGGGGCGCCCCCAAACTCCAGTGCGGCCCCCGAGGCCACTGGGAGCAGGAGGGACCCCAAGGTCAGCAGCACCAAGCTCAGGTGGGGGCCCAAAGGGACACGGGGACATCGATGGGATGGGGGGGCCCGGTTGGATGTGGGGGTGTTGTGGAAATCGGGCTCTAAGTGGGCTGTGGAGCCCTGGGTGGACACAGAGTCCTGGTGGACCTTCAAGTCTAGACATGCCATGGGGCTGTGGTTGACCTTGGGCTCTACATGGGCCGTGGGGTTAAGGTTGACCTTGGTCTCTAGATGGTCCTTGGAGGCTTGGTGGGCTCTGGAGTCTTGTTGGACCTTCAGAACTAGATGGGCCATGAGGCCTTGGTTGATCTTGGGCTCTAGATGGGTGTCGGGGTCTTGGCTGGCCATTGAGCTTTCATGGACCTTCATGTCTAAATGGGCCATGGGGCTTTGGTGGACCTTGAGCTCTCTGTGGGTCTTGGAGGCTTGGTTGGCCATAGAGCCTTGGTGGACCATGAGGTCTAGATGGGCTGTAGGGGCTTGGTTGACCTTGGGTTCGAGATAGTCCTTAGAGCCTTGGCTGGCTGTGGGGCCTGGGCAGACCTTCCCATCTAACCGGGCCATGGAGCTGTCATTGACATTGGCCTCCAGCTGGTTCTGCGAGCTTTGGGTGGCCATGGAGCCTTGCTTGGCCTTAGTCTCTGCATGGTCCTCAGAGCCTTGATGAGCCATGGAGCCCTTGTTGGCCATTGAGCCTCTGTTGACCATGAAGTCTTGGCTGACCTTAGTCTTTAGATGGTCCTGGGGCCCTTGGGTGGCCAAGGAGACCTGGCGGGCTTTAGTCTCTAGATTGACCATGGAGCCTTGGTTGGCCATGGAGCCTTGGTTGGCCATGGAGCCTTGGTTGGCCATGGAGCCCTGGTTGGCCATGGAGCCTTGGTTGGCCATGGAGCCCTGGTTGGCCATGGAGCCTTGGTTGGCCATGGAGCCTTTGTTGACCATGGAGCTGTGGTTGACCATGGAGCTTTGGGTGGCCATGGAGCCTTTGTTGACCATGGAGCTGTGGTTGGCCATGGAGCCCTGGTTGGCCCCTGGGGTGGCCGCAGTCTCTGAGTGCCCCTCGGTGCCCATGTCCTGGGTCATGGGGTGTCTCAGTGCGTTGGGGGGGGCCCTGCGGGGGCCCTGGGGGGGGGGCCCGGCCACCCCCGTCCTTCACAGCCCCATGGGGGGTCCGGTGGGCACCTGTGGGGGGGGAAAGAGCGTTAAAGGGGGGGAGCCAATGGGGACCCCCTCCTTGTTCCAGCCCATAATAAGTCAGCGCTGGGGGTGCCGGTCACCGCAGCAACCGGGCCCCGGCATTATGCAAATGAGCCCCCAGGTTATTTATAGCCCCCATCGGGGCTCATTAACATGCACCGCTTAATGAGCCAATCACGTGCGCGGCGGCACCTGCGGGGGGAGGGGAAGGGGGGGAGCGGCCCCTCCACCAACCCTGACACCCCCAACATGGGGGGGGAACAGGGACCCCCCAAAACCCCCCCATAGGGTCTGGGTGCTCCCCAGTGAGGTCTGGGTGCTCCCATAGGGGTCTGGGTGCTCCCCATTGAGTCTGGGTCCCCCTGTAGGAGTCTGGGTGCTCCCATAACATCCCCATAGAGGTCTGGGTGCCCCCCCCATAGGGGTCTGGGTCCCCCCATAGGGATGTGGGTTGCTCTATAGGCATCTGGGTGCTCCGATAAACCCTCATAGGGGTCTGGGTGCTCCCATAGGGGTCTGGGTGCTCCCATAGGGGTCTGGGTGTTCCCATAACCCCCCTATAGTAGTCTGGATGCTCCCCACAGGGGTCTGGGTGCTCCCACTGGGGGCTAGGCTTCCCCCATAGGGTCTGGAAGCCCCCCTATAGGGGTCTGGGTGCTCCCATAGGGGTCTGGGTGTTCCCCATAGGGGTCTGGGTGCTACCATAGGGGTCTGGGTGTTCCCATAGGGGTCTGGGTGCTACCATAGGGGTCTGGGTGCTACCATAGGGGTCTGGGTGTTCCCATAGGGGCCTGGGTTGCCCTATAACGGTCTGGGTGCACCCATAACACCCTCATAGGGGTCTGGGTGCTCTTATCCCACCCCATAGTGCCACGGTGCCCCTCTATAGGGGTCTGGGTGCTCCTGTGCCACCCCCATAGGGCTCTGGGGGTGCCCCCCCCGCGGGCACGTGAAGGTCACGGGGAGGAGACCGGGGGGGGGAGCGGGGAGGGAGGGGCACAGGGAGGGGGGAGGAGGGGGGGGGGTCCCCATTGCAGGCCTCGCACACGCGTGTGCCCCTGCCCTGCAACCCCCCCGCATGCACCCGCCTTGCACATGGGCCCGGACATGCAAACACACGCGTGTGCACACACATACATGTACACACACACACGTGTGCACACACACACATACATGTACACACACACACGTGTGCACACACACACATACATGTGCACACACACACGTGTGCACACACACATACATGTGCACACACACACGTGTGCACACACACACATACATGTGCACACGCACACGTGTGCACCCCCCCAACCACACCCCCCCGCTGGTGCAGGCACTCACACGCGTGTGCACCCCCCATTCCCATGCACCCCCCACGTGCACCCCATTCCCGTGCACACCCCCCTTCGCACGCTCTTGTGCCCCCCCCGGGCCCCCCCCCCGGCCCCCCCCCCCCGTTTCCCATGCTCATGCCTTGCACACGCGTGTGCAGTCCTGCTCCCCCCACCCCTTGCACGTGCACCCGCAGCCCCCCCCCCCCCCCCCATTGCACACGCGTGTGCCCCGGCCCCCGGTGTCAAGGCCGGGCCCCCCCCCGTGCACACGCGTGCACGAGCCTGGGGGGGGGGAGTGGGGGAGGGGAGGGGCGAGACCCCGCAGTGGGGGAGGGGGGGGTTGGAAGGGTGGGGGAGAGGCTGCGGCCCCCAGACCCTGCAGTGGGGGGGGGAAGGGGCGAGTAGGACGCGACCCCCCCCCCAATGGATCGAGGGAGCCTCTCCCCCCCCGGCACCGCCATCCTGCCCCTCCCCCCCCGGTGGACCCTTATCCTGCCCCCCCATCCCGCATCCCCCCCCCCCGAGCCCCCATCCCCGCCCCTCCCCCCGATCCTGCACCCATCAGACCCGCATCGAACCCATCCCCCCCCTTCCGAGACCCCCATCCCCACCCCTCCCCCACCCCGGGACCCCCATCCTGCCCCTCCCCCCCCCACAGACCCTTAATCCCGCACCCCCCGTCCCTCACCTTCCCCCCCGTTACCCCTATTCCTGCCCATCCCCCCACAACCCGCTCCCCCCAGTGCCCCTCCCCCCCCAAACCCCCCATCCCGCCCCTCCCCCCCCGTGTCCCCGGTACCTGCCCCGGCCCCGGCCCCGCTCCCGCCGCTCCCGCAGCTCCCGCCCGCCGCGGGCACGCGCACGGCACCGGCCCCGCGCGCCCCGCACGCCCCGCCCCCAGCCCCCCCCGCCTCCACCCCCCCCCAGGCTGAAGCTGCCCCATGGACACCACAGACACCCCATAGACACCTATAGACACCCATAGACACCCTATAGACACCCATAGACACCCACAGACACCCATAGATACCCCATAGACACCTATAGACACCCACAGACACCCTATAGACACCCATAGACACCCATAGATACCCCATAGACACCTATAGACACCCACAGACACCCTATAGACACCCATAGACACCCATAGATACCCCATAGACACCTATAGACACCCACAGACACCCTATAGACACCCATAGACACCCATAGATACCCCATAGACACCCCACAGACACCCCATAGACATCCATAGACACCCATAGACGTCCCTAGACACCCATAGACATCCACAGACACCCTATAGACACACTTAGGCACCCATAGACACCCCATAGACACCCATAGACATCCATAGACACCCAATAGACACCCATATACAACCATAGACACCCATAGACACCCCATAGACACCCCATAGGCAACCATAGACACCCCATAGACACGATAGACACCCATAGACACCCATGGGCACCCTGTAGACACCCATAGACACTCACAGGTACCCCATAGACAACCATAGACACCCACAGACATCCCATTGACACCCTATAGACACCTCAGGGACACCCTATAGACACCCCGTAGACACCCACAGACAAGTCCGTGGACACCCTAGAGACACCCCATGGACATCCCATGGACACCCTAGAGACACCCATAGAGCTATAGACACCCCATAGACACCCGATAGATAAACCCGTGGACACCCTAGAGACACTCCGTAGACACCCCAGAGGTACCCCATAGACACCCTATAGACACCCCATAGACACCGATAGACAAGTCCGTGGACACCCTAGAGACACCCTAGAGACACAGCATGGACATCCCATGGACACCCATAGACACCCACAGACACCCCATAGACACCCACAAACACCCCATAGACACTCCCAGACACCCTAAAGACACCTCAGGGACACCCCATAGACACCCCAGAGATACCCCATAGGTACCCTATAGACACCTCATAGACACCCATAGATACCCCATACACACCCCACTGATAGTCCACAGCTGCCCCATAGACACTTCATAGACACTCCCCATAGGGAGCCCTGAGGAATGGCAGCTGCCCCATGGTGTCCCCATAGACACCCCATAGAGAGCCCTGCAGCTGCCCCACAGATAGGGGTGCCTTCCATAGGGAGCCCACACGGGTCTCACAGCTGCCATAGACACCCTATAGCCAGCCCCACAGTGTCCCCATAGACACCTCATAGTCTCACAGCTGCCCCACAGGCCTCCATCATGCACCCCATAGAGACCCCCAGACCCCCCATAGACGCCCCATAGAGACCCCCAGCCTTCAAATGGTCCATTTATTGCAGGCCCAAGCGCTGCCCCACATCGCCCCCCAAGTGTGGGGAAGGGTCCGGGGGTCAAACAGGGTCAGGGAGAGCCGGAGCCCTGGGGGCCCTGCAGAAAGGGGGCAGGAGGGGGTGAACCCCAATGTCCAGAGCCCCAAGTTCAGGGTCCCTGGGGTCCAGCCCCCCAAGTTCAAGCTCCAGCCCCCCAAGTGCTGCCCCCCCCGTGCCTAGAGGTGAACATCGAAGACCCCGTCCTCCTGCAGCTCCTCGGGGGGTCCGGGGGGGGGTTGGGGTCGTTATGGGGGGGGGTTGGTATGGGGGGGGGTCAGAGGTCACGGTTGGGGTCTCACCTGTGGGGCTGGGGGCAGGGGGGGCCCCGGTGACGCTGCAGCCGCGGGGCCGGCACCGGGCACGGAGCAAGTCCCAGCACCCGGCATGGCAGCGCAGGCCGCAGCCTGGGGGTGAGAGCCCCATAGAGACCCATAGAGACCATAGAGACCATAGAGAACATAGAGACCATAGAGACCATAGAGACCCATAGAGACCATAGAGACCAGAGAGACCAGAGAGACCATAGAGACCATAGAGACCCCATAGAGACCCATAGAGACCATAGAGAACATAGAGACCATAGAGACCAGAGAGACCAGAGAGACCATAGAGACCATAGAGACCATAGAGACCATAGAGACCCCATAGAGACCATAGAGAACATAGAGACCATAGAGACCAGAGAGACCAGAGAGACCATAGAGACCATAGAGACCATAGAGACCCATAGAGACCATAGAGAACATAGAGACCATAGAGACCATAGAGACCAGAGAGAACATAGAGACCATAGAGACCATAGAGACCATAGAGACCCCATAGAGACCATAGAGAACATAGAGACCATAGAGACCATAGAGACCCATAGAGACCATAGAGAACATAGAGACCATAGAGACCCATAGAGACCATAGAGACCCATAGAGACCATAGAGACCATAGAGACCAGAGAGACCATAGAGACCATAGAGACCATAGAGACCATAGAGACCCATAGAGACCATAGAGACCATAAAGCCCCATAACCACCCATAGCCACCCATAGAGCCCCATAACCACCCATAGCCACCCATAGAGCCCCATAGCACCCATAACCACCCATAGAGCCCCATAACCACCCATAGCCACCCATAGAGCCCCACAGCACCCATAACCACCCATAGAACCCCATAACCACCCATAGCCACCCATAGAGCCCCATAACCACCCATAGCCACCCATAGAGCCCCATAGCACCCATAACCACCCATAGAGCCCCATAACCACCCATAGCCACCCATAGAGCCCCATAGCACCCATAACCACCCATAGAGCCCCATAGCACCCATAGCAACCCATAGAGTCCCATAACCACCCATAGCGACCCATAGAGCCCCATAGAGTCCCATAACCACCCATAGCCACCCATAGAGCCCCATAGCACCCATAACCACCCATAGCCACCCATAGAGCCCCATAGCACCCATAGCAACCCATAGAGCCCCATAACCACCCATAGCCACCCATAGAGCCCCATAACCACCCATAGCCACCCATAGCCACTCATAGCTACCCACAGCGCCCCATAGCGCCCTCCATAGTGCTCCCCATAGCGCCCCACAGCGACCCATAGAGCCCCATAGCGCCCCATAGCCACCCATAGCACCCCATAGCCACCCATAGCCACCTATAGAGCCCCATAGCAACCCATAGCGACCCACAGTGCCCCACAGCGCCCCATAGCGCCCCCCATAGTGTTCCCTATAGCGCCCCACAGTGATCCATAGAGCCCCATAGCCACCCATAGCAACCCATAGTGCCCCCCATAGTGCTCCATAGTGACCCATAGTGCTCCATAGTGACCCATAGCGATCCATAGTGACCCATAGTGATCCATAGTGACCCATAGCCCCACCCGTAGTCCTCCATAGCACCCCACAGCTCCCCATAGCGCCCCGTGGTACCTTATAGCACCCCATGGTACTCCATAGCACATCCCATAGCTCCCCATAGAGCTTCCTAGCGCCCTATGGCACCCCATAGCGCACCCCATAGCTCCCCATAGAGTCTGGGGGGTGGGGGATAATGGGGAGCCCTATGGGGTGTTGGGGGTCGTTGAGGGTCTCTTCTCCCCAGCCCAAGCTCTCGTCCCTGCCCCACACATGGGGGGAGATGTGGGGCCGGACCCACATGGGGGGGATGGGGGGGTCTCCATGCGGGGCGGGGGGTAATGGGGGGCCCTATGGGGTGTTGGGGGTCTCCCTTCCCCAGCCCAAGCTCTCATCCCTGCCCCACACATGGGGGGAGATGTGGGGCTGGACCCATGGACCCACATAAAGGGGGCTGAATGGGGGTCCCCATGGGGGATTGGGGGAAGTGAGGTCCCCATGGGGTGATGTGGGGCAGTGAGGGGGGTCTCAGGCGTTGGGGTCCCTGCGGGGGTATTTGGGGTTACCGGATGCAGGCTCCGGGGGGGGGGGGATAAAGGGATGGGTTTGGGGGGTCCCTGTTTTGGGATCCCCCTTTGGGGTGTCCCAGGTTTGGGGTCTCTTTGGGGGCTCCCTGCTTTAGGGGTCCCCTTTGGGGCATCCTTATTGGGGGTGTCCCTGTTGGAGAATCCCCGTTTTGGGGTCTCGTTTCTGGGTGTCCCCTTTTGGGGGGGGGGGGAGTCCTCCCTTTGGGGATGTCCCTGTTTGGAGTCCCCATTTTGGGGTCCCTTTTCAGGGCATCCCCGTTTTAGGGGTTCCCCTTGGGGTCCCTTTGGGGGGATCTTCATTGGGGTGTCCCCATTGGGGGATCCCTGTTTTGGGGTCCATTCGGGGGTTCCTGTTCCGGGGTTTCCCTGTTTAAGGGGTCCCCATTTGGAATCCCCGTCGTGTGCCCCCCTGGGGGTCCCTTTGGGGGGGTCCCTTTGGGGGGGTCCCAGCTCCAGTTTTCTGTCCTGGCTCTTCTTCGCTGACGCTCTCAGGTTCAGCCTCTGGCTCCGGGGCTCACGCTCTGAGCTGGGACTGGGGCTGAAACTCTGGGGCTCAGTTTCTGGAGCTGCTATTCAGACTCAGACTGTAGCTGAGACTCTATTTAGGCTGGTTCAGGCCAGTTTAATCTGGTTTAGGGCAGTCCAGGCCTGTTCAGGTGGGTGCAGGCCGGTTTAGGCCGGTTTAATCCGGTTTAGGCTGGTTCAGGCCAGTTTAGCTGGCTGTCTACAGAACAGGCCCAGCAGCAGCTTCCTGTCCTGGCTCTACAGCAGAGGCCTGCCATTTGTTTACACTCATTGCATGCCCTTCACACTGCCCTGGGTTCAGCAGCAGCAGTCAGTTTTCCCCTTAGCAGCTGGTGCCGCGCTGTGGTTTTGGCTTTCAGCCTGGGAACAGCGCTGATAACACCGATGCTTTCAGTTGCTGCTCAGTGACGTTTACTCTGACCAAGGACTTTGTGAGTCTTGCTCTCTGCCAGGGAGGAGGGGAAGGCAGGAGGAAGCAGGGACAGGACCCCTGACCCCAACTAGCCAAAGAGGCATTCCATAGCACAGCACGGCATGCCCGGGATGTAACTGGGAGTTCCCTGGAAGGGCACGGCCTCTTCTCTGTCGGGCTCATTTCTGGCGGGCGGTATCGTATTCTCTTCCCTTGTTATTTCTCTTATCATTATTATGATTGGTGGCAGCAGCAGTGATTTGTGTTATACCTTAGTTACTGGACTGCTCTTATCTCAACCTGTGGAAGTGACCCTCTTTCCATTCTCCTCCCCATCCCTCCAGGAGCAGGAGAGAGGAAGGGGAGGGAGTGAGCGAGCGGCTGCGTTGTTCTGGGTTGCCGGCTGGGCTTAAACCGTGGCACACACTCATTGCACACCCGTTGCACACTTCTTGCACGGGCATTCCATTTCTTCCCCCCCCCATCCCTTCAATGACGATCATTAACGCTCATTAGCGGTGATTAGCGATGCCTTTAATGGCGGCCTCCTGCCAAAGTGAGACTCTGGGAAGGGGTCCCTCAGGGTGGGGGTTCAGTCTGTGCCTGGTGGGGCTGGGGGTGCTCAGTCATCCCACTCGTCTTCTTCCTCCTCCTCCTCGAGTTCTTCACCCTCGTCTGCAGGAACAGGGGTGCCAGGTGGGGTGTCAAGGGGGGAGCACAGGGGCTGCGGGGTACGTGTCATCCCCCCCCCGAGCGCTCACCCGAGGAGTGGATGGCTCTGCTGCGCTTCTGCATCACGTCCATGAGGGCCCCCACCAGCCCCCCCGCGCCGGCGCCACCGCTGCTGCTCTCGGGGCACTCGGGGGTCTGAGGGGGGTAAGGAGGGGTCATGGGGGCACCGGGACTGCACGAAACCCCCCAGCCCCAGGGGCTCCTGGCACCCCCCTTGTCCTCCCCCGAGCCCCGGGGACCCACGGGACACCCCAAACCCCCCCCCCACTGACCTTGTTCAGGGTCACCCCTTGGCGGATCTGGTCCAGCAGCGCCCCCCGCCCCGGGGGGGTTACGGGGCCTCTGCCGGAGGTGGCCGGCGGAGGGGGCGGCGGAGGAGGAGGCGGAGCCTCGGTGGGCCCCGGGGGGGCGGAGCCACGTCCAGGAGGCGGAGCCACGGGCCGGGAGGGTGGGGCCAGCGCGGGAGGGGCGGGGCCAGCGCGGGGCGGTGGCAGGGCGCCCCCTGGCGGTGGGGGCAGCGGCCCCGTGCGGCTGCGGGAGGGACCCGGGGGAAGGGGAGGAGGAGGAGGGGCAGCCCCTCGGCTCGGCGGGAGGGGGGGACCTGTTGGGGGGTGGGAGAGATGTTAATTAGTGTGTTATAATTAGCATGTTAATGAGCACGGGGGGAGAGGGGGCTGACCCTGGCGCTGCAGCTCCTCCCGCACTGCCTGCAGCCCACCCCGTTCAGTGATGAAGTCGTGGATGAGGCGGGAGGTCTCGGCGTCAGCCAGTTGCACCTCAGTGATGCCAGCCTGGGAGAAGAGTGCCCGTAGAGCAGGGTCCAGCGCCGCCACCTGCGTCCCACAGCTCGTATCAGCCCCACAGCAGTGCCCCACGGCAGCGGGGGCAGAGCAGGCACAGGAGACACCTACATCAAAGCCATTACTGGGGTCCCAACCGATGTGACCGACGTGCCTGGGATGATGGAGGATGAGCAGATGTTGTCCCACAGCTGGGACCACAGTGAGGTCTCCCCTCTGCCCCATACAGCCCCTCACGTTCCCATTGCCAGACCCACCTAAAGCCGGACGGGGCACCGATGTCGGCCTTGGAGATCTTCTTGCGGCTTTTCTTCTGCTCCTCAGCTGTGGGACTCGCTGTGGGTCCATTTGCGGGGCTGGGCAGCCCCCGGTAGCGGGATGCGGTGATGTCAGGGTTGCTGATGGGCACCGCTGGCAGTAGAGGGGCTGCAAAGGACACGATACATCCGAGTAACTCTCTGTAGGGCAGCGAGACCCCGCTGCGGGGCTGCAAGATGCCACTGTGGGGCAGACAATCACCGCTGCCATCACCAGGGGCCGTGGGGGTGCAGGACAGGCTGCCAGGACACTCTGTGGGGGGGGCCAGGTGGCTGTTGGTGCCGCACCCCACAGGACCCCTTGTGCCCTCCAGTTCTGCCCCCCTCAGTGCAGGGGGAACTCACCATCACCGGGGGGGGGGAGAGGCGGGAGCTGCCGCTTCTCTGGGGAGAGACAGGAGAAGGTTGAGTGCGGGGCTGCCCCAGGGCTTCGGGGGCGCTGCGGGGCTGCTGCTCTCACCCGCCCGCTGCTGGCGCCGGCGCAGCCGCTCCAGGACCAGAGCCTCAAAGGCGGCCGCCTCCCGCTCGTCAGCGAAGTTCAGCCCTGCGGGGCCCTCCTGCGCAGCCAATCAGGGCGCTGCCCTATGGGCCCTGCCCACAGGCAGCGAGCCCTGCCATAGGTCACAAGCCCCGCCCCACCCCCTTAGCCCCGCCCACATGCCATAAACCCCTCCCCTTTGCTCGTACCCACGCGTAGCAATCCCCACCCCTTGGCCACGCCCACGCGTGACAAGCCCCGCCCCTTGGCCCCACCCGCTGCCCACCCTGACACCCGTCGCCTCCCCGCATTCACTTGGCTCCACCCACCCCTAAGCCCCGCCCACCCAGCCTCCAAAACCCAGAGCCCCCCGCAGCTTCCCCTCCCGTTGGCCCCGCCCCTTCCCAGAGGCCCCGCCCATTCCCAGAGGCCCCGCCCACTCACGTCGGAGGCGAAGGTGTGAAAGAAGGGGGTGCGGGCCGTGTAGCCCATCCCCGCCTGCAGCTCTTGCTCCCAGCGCAGCGCCCCCCTCACAGCCCCCTGTCAGAGACCCCGATCAGAGACCACCCCTGCAGACCCCCGGGACCCCCCCCGGGACACCCCAGAGATCCCCCGAGGCATCCAGAGGCACCCCCCAGGGACCCCTAGGAGAGGTCCCCCGAGAGACCCCTGCCCGGGACCACCCCCATTGACCCGCAGGGACCTCCCCAGAGACCCCCTATGAGAGACTCCCGGAGAGCCCCAGGACCCCCCCCCCCCCCCGTGAGAGACCTCCGGGACTCCCATAGAGCCCCCCCCCGGCCCCCCCGCCGCTGCACTCACGCCCAGCTCGTAGAACCGGATGAAGTAGGAGCGCCGGGCGCCGTCCCGCACCAGGCAAACGGCGCCGCAGCCGCGCCGGACCCAGGCCCCTCCCGCGCCGTCCCCCGTGGCCCCCGGCTCGGCCACCACGAGCTGCGCCACCGCCGTCACCAGCGCCTGCGGCACAGCAGGACCCCATAGAGACCCATGGAGGACCGTAGAGACCCCTATAGAGCACTCAGAGAGCACCCAGAGAGCCCCAGGGAGCTCCCACGGAGACACATGGAGCACGTTAGAGACCCATAGAGACCCCTAGAGAGCCCCACAGAGACCCATAGAGCCCCACAGAGCTCTATAGAGACCCCAGAGAGCCCCCAAAACCACCCTTTGCCCCCCCAAACCCCTCCATAGGGCTCCCAAACCCCCCCGCCAAATGCCGCCATGGGACCCCCCACCCCTTTAGGCCCCCCCAGCTTCCTCCAGACCCCCATTTATCCCAATGAGACCCCCAAGGAGGCCCCACGGGACCTTCCCAGTGCCGTCCCCCCCCTCACCACACATTTCCTGCCCAGGAACTCAAACAGCCGCAGGTTCTCCTGGGGCTGCAGCAGCGCTGAGGGGACGTGGGCCCCCCCCGGGTCCCCCCCCCGGCTCATCCCTGGGTGCGCTGGGACACTCCGGTGCCTGGACCCCCCCCCTGTGCCTGGGTCCCTGCAGAGGCCTCTTCCGCCCGGAAGCACCCAAAGGCCTGAGGTGGCCGAGACGTCACCTCCGGGGTGCGGGGAGAACTGGGGGGGGGCTGGGAGGCAATGGGAGGGGGACTGGAAAGGACCGGGAGGTGATGGGGGGCGACTGGGGGCAATGGGAGGTGATGGGAAGGGAACTGGGAACAGCCTCAGCCAATGCAGCCAGTGATGGGACTAGAACTGGGGACACTGGGAGGCACATGGGAACACGAGGAAGATCCCAGCCCTCTTACCACACCACAACAGAGACCACCATCGCTTCCCAGTCCATACTGGGACCCCCCAGCCCATACTGGGAATCCCAAACACCAGTCACAGGCATCAGGTTTATTGACGTCTCCAGCACCCCACAGATCCCAGATGCCAAAATACCCCCCCGGGGGGGGAGGACAATAAATAAGGAGAGGGTAAAAGGAACCTGGGGCAGGGGCAGGAACTGGGCTGCAATGGTCCATACTGGAAGAAGCCATATGCGCATTAGATCCCAGTCAGTGCGCCCCACCAGTCCATAATGTTCCATAGTGGGAGGACACAAGGCCACACAGGTGAAGAGCTCCCATTGGGCTGCCATGCTGGTCCTTACTGGTCCATACTGGGAGTGCTGAAGGCAATGTCAAAGCAGCGATTCCAATTGGTGGAGCTGTACTGGTCCAACTCAGACCCATCCTGGTCCGTGATGGTCCGTACTGGTCTGGCCCAAGGCAATGTAGATCCAGGAGTTCCCAGCTGGGATGTAGTGGTTCATACTGGTCCATACTGGGGTGTCTCCAAGGGTTCCATTTGTTCCTTATAGGTCCTCTATAGGGGGTCAATGGGGCCCTCATATGGGCCTACAGGTCCCCATGTTGACCTGGGAGTCCACACAGTGATCTGCGGGTCCCCAAAGAGGACCAACAGGTCCCCATGTGCTGTCCATGCGATCCCCACCTTGCTCTATGGCTCCCCATACTGACCTAGGGCTCCCCACGGTGTCCCCACGTCGCCCTATGGCTCCCCATGTGCTGTCCAGGGGGTCCCCACGTCGCCCTATGGCTCCCCATGTGCTGTCCAGGGAGTCCCCACGTTGCCCTATGGCTCCCCATGTGCTGTCCAGGGGGTCCCCACGTTGCCCTATGGCTCCCCATGTGCTGTCCAGGGGGTCCCCACGTCGCCCTATGGCTCCCCATGTACTGTCCAGGGGGTCCCCACGTTGCCCTATGGCTCCCCATGTGCTGTCCAGGGGGTCCCCACGTTGCCCTATGGCTCCCCATGTACTGTCCAGGGGGTCCCCACGTTGCCCTATGGCTCCCCATGTACTGTCCAGGGGGTCCCCACGTCGCCCTATGGCTCCCCATGTGCTGTCCAGGGGGTCCCCACGTCACCCTATGGCTCCCCATGTGCTGTCCAGGGGGTCCCCACGTTGCCCTATGGCTCCCCATGTGCTGTCCAGGGGGTCCCCACGTTGCCCTATGGCTCCCCATGTGCTGTCCAGGGGGTCCCCACGTTGCCCTATGGCTCCCCATGTACTGTCCAGGGGGTCCCCACGTTGCCCTATGGCTCCCCATGTGCTGTCCAGGGGGTCCCCACGTTGCCCTATGGCTCCCCATGTACTGTCCAGGGGGTCCCCACGTCGCCCTATGGCTCCCCATGTGCTGTCCAGGGGGTCCCCACGTTGCCCTATGGCTCCCCATGACGCCCCACAAATCACCCACGGCCTTCCCCTGTTCCCCCCCCCCCATTCCCCCTTCGAACCCCCCCATCCCTGCCCCCTCCGTTTACCCCGTGCCGTGCCCCCCCGGGGGAGCCCCCCCCCAGCCCTCCAGGTAGCGCGCGAAGAGCCCCTTGGCGCGGTGCAGGACGCGGGGCAGGTGGTGGCGCCGCACCAGGCGGTCGAAGTGCATGGCCACCTCGTTGTAGTCGCCGGCGCGCGCCATCACCGCCTCCCGCTGCTCCAGCAGCATGGCCAGGCACAGGAAGAGCAGGAAGGGGTTCCCCTGGCCCAGTTCTTCCGGCGGCGGCAGCGGGGCCCCATCATCCTCCACCGCGACCTCGTCCTCGGAGGAGGAAGAGGAGGAGGAGGAGGAAGAGGAACTTGAGGCTTCCCAAGGCCAAGTGCCTCCCCAGGGGTCCTCAGCAGGGGTGCTGCCCGCGCTGGGGGCCTCGTGTAACTCTATGGGGGCCTCATGTACCTCTATGGGGGCTTCACATAACTCTGTGGGATCCTCATATACCTCGATGGGATCTACACCAACCTCTCTGGGGTCTCCATCAACCTCACTGGGGCCTTTACCGACCTCTTCAGGGTCTTCATCAACCTCACCGGGGTCTTTAGGGATCTCTGTGCGGTCTTCACCAACCTGTCTGAGGTCTTCACCCTCTTTGGGGTCTCCATCAACCTCTGGGGGGTCTTCACCACCCTGTCCAAGGGAGCCGGAGCGGTTGCCGCTGACCTCCTTGAGGGTGTCACCAAGCACATGGAGGAGCTCAGGGTCTCCTCTGATGTCTTTGGGCACATCGGGGTGTCCCCCGATCGCCGTGGAAGCACTGTGGTCATGGATGGACTTCTCCAGGGCATCCCGATCTCCACGTGGCTTCTTGGAGACACGGTGAGCTTCATGGGTCTGCTTGGAGACACTTGGCTCTTGGGCTTCTCCCATGCTCCTGGGGCCACCAGCATCTTGGCCCCCATCACTGGAGGCTTTGGGATGCTCTTGGAGACCCCTGGGGGCATTGGCACCAACCTGGACCTCCCCAAGGCCCTTGTTACTGCCATGGACATCCTGGCAGGTCTCCCAGCCCTTTTGCTCAGGGCAAGCTTGGCCATCCCCAAAGACCTCAAGCTTCTCACAGTTGCCCCCAGAACCATCCTTGATGATGTTGGAGCTCTTGAGCCCCTCTTGCTCATCCCCACAGCTCTGGATAACCCTGGAGCTCCCAAGCCCCTCTGGGACACCCCTGGAGCTCTTTGGTGCCTCTTGCTCATCCCCAAACCTCTTGGGAGCCTCTGGGCAACCCACTGGGACCTTGGACCCATCATTGGAGCCCTCGTGCCCATCCACAGCAGCCCCCATGCGCTGCCGCTGCCGGCGGAGGCGCCGGGGGGGCCGTGGCCTCAGCCCACGCCGCTCCCGCAGCCCCCGGCAAGCCCGGCGCGGGCCCAGGGGGGCTCCAAGGAGGGGAACCCCCTCGGGGGGGGGCGGTGGGGCAGGTGGCAGCGAGCTCCAGGTGATCTCCAGCACCCTGAGGGCATCCTCGAAGGCAAACTCACGCTTGAGCTCCAGCAGGAGCCAGCGATAGCAAAACAGGAGGTCGTGGGCACCACGGGCAGCCAGGAAGGCCCAGAATGGGGGGTCTGCCCGGCGCAGGAGGCGCCGGAGGTGGGCAAAGGCACGGGCCAGGCCCCGGCCGCCGGGGCGGAAGCGGGGTCCGAGGCGGCGCATGAGGGAGCAGAAGCAGAGGAAAGCTTGAGCTTCATCATCCAGCACGGCCAAGAGCGGCGCCGCCACGTCCGACATGCCCTGGCAGTAGGAGAGGCGCGGGTGGCCCAGCGCGAAGGTGGTGAGCAGCGCCTGCAGCGCAGCCAAGTGCGGGTGCCCCTCCTCGGGGCCGCCGAAGTAGGGGTGCCCGCGGTCGGTGCGCACCACGTCCTTGCGCACGGCAGCCGCCACCAGCGCCAGCTCAGCAGGGGCCGCCCGTGCCGCCAGCACCTCCTTCAGCGCCGCGTACTCGCCCGCCTTGCGGCGCAGGTGAGCCAAGCGCTCCTGCCCCGAGAGCCCCGGCGGGAAGACATTGAGCAGGTAGCGCCACACCACCTGCAGCAGGACGGGCAGGGGGTCAGGGTGCTGTGGGGTGGGTGCGTGGGTGGGGAGGGGTTGAAGGAGGTGGGTGGATGGGCAGGGGCACATCGGTAGGGTGGTGTCTGAGCCCCCCCCAAGCCAGGCTTGAACATGCTACAGGGATGGATCATTTTTCTCTTTGGACAAGCCATTCCGGTCTCCCAGCGCATGCTCAGGGAAGAACTTCCTTAGATCCAACCTGAATTTCCCCTGCTCCAGTTTGAACGCATCCCCCCTTATCCTATTGCTGCAATCCCTGATGAGGGTCCCTCCCCAGCACCCTTGGAGCCCCTTCAGAAGGCAGGAAGGAGCAGAGACACAACCTGCACAGCACCTCATGCCCAGTATAGAAACAGGGGGGAGCCACCCAGAAAGGGCTGAGCTCCCAGCTGGGTCTGACCCCCATCACCCGGGCTGGGGGGGGGACACAAGGGCAGCACACACCTTGCGCAGGCCGGGCTCGACGCCACCATGGTAGACGTGGAGCCGCAGGTCATGGGGCCGCAGCAGCCGCCCACCGGGGCCCAGGTACGTGCGGAGGTCGGCGTCGCTCAGTGGGGCGCAGGGGGGTGGCGGCAGCGGGGGTGAGGGGGGGGACCCCTCGGGCCATGCCAGGGCAGCCTGCGCCCGGGCCAGCGTTCGCCCAACCTGCGGGAAATGCGTCCGGGATGGAGCCAGGAGGAGACCGGGAGGACGGGGGGGGACTGGGAGCACTGGGAGCTGGGGGGACACCCCAAGCCCCACTCACCTGCGCCAGCAGGGCCTGGGTGAAGGGCAGAGCTGCAGCCAGCAGCGAGCGGCGCTCAGGGAGCGGCTCCACCGCCGCCACCTCCCGCGGGCTGATGATGTCCCAGTCCTCCAGCAGCGGGCCTGCGGCACCCACAGCCTGGGGTCATTCCATTGGGCACCCAGGCACCAAGGTCGCCTTCCTGACACCCACCCATGGGCACCCCTCACAGATGTTCCCCCACAGGAGGGGGTAAACAGAAGGAAAAAGAGCATGGGGGCATAGGGAGATAGAAGTCTAGGGGGATAGGAACATGGGGGAATAGGGGGAGAGGAGCACAGAGATAGGAGCGTAGCGGAATAGGGAGAGGGGAGCATAAGGCGATACAGAAATAGGGGCCTCATTGGGGACCAGGCTGTTTTTTCTCTCTGACGCCCCCCCCAGATCCTGCCCCCTCACTCTCAGCTGGGGGCCGCACGTCGAGGCGCAGGCGCAGCGCGGGCCGGGCGCAGGCGAAGGCAGCCGCCAGGTCCCCATCGCTCAGCAGCGGCACGAAGCTCTCCTGGCCCTGCGGGTCGCGAGCGGCAAAGCTGATGGAGAAGCTCTTCTTCCTGCGGCGGGGGGGACCCGAGGCGGGTTCAGTGACTGGGACCCCCCCGGGGCTCAGGTAGCAGCCGGGGGGGGGGGGGGGGGCGGGGGCCGGGCTCACCCCTGCAGGTCGAAGGCGCGGGCCAGGATGTGCTGCAGCACGTCCAGGGATGTGATCTGCGGGTCCACGGCGAAGGAGCGGAACTCGGGCGGCTGCAGCCCCTCACTCTTCTGCGGCGGGGCGGCAATAACCGGGGGGGCACCGGGGACGAGCCCCGGGGAACCCCCCCTCAAAGCCCTGAGCCCGCGCGGCGTTGCCAAAGCAACAGCGCCTCAAAGCGCGCCCTCGTTGGCCACGCCCACGTGAGTTGGCTCCGCCCGCCATGTGACGCCACGCCCCCTCCCCGAGGCCACGCCCCTGTGAATTAGCTCCGCCCACCCCCATGAGGCCACGCCCCTCACCTTGACGCGCACGCGGACCACCTCGCACTCCTCCTCCAGCGCGGCCCCGCCCCCCGGAGCCGCCATTGCGGGGGGGGGAGGAAGGGGGGGTCGGGACACGGCTCCGCGCAGGCGCAGGACCGGAACCGGGGAAGGCAGCGGGAGGGGAGGTGGTGAGGGGAGGGCGGCGCCGCTACCGGACAGCGCGGGTGAGGGTGGGGCTGGAGGGAGAAGGGGGTGATTACGTCACCGTGCTGACGTCACGCAGCGCGCCGCTCGGTGCCCGGCGCGGGGACGATCCGGAGCAGCGGCACGATCGTCCCCATCCTGCGGCCGCGGCGGCAACAACATCCGGGTCAGCGCGCGGCCGTGACGTCCTAGGAGGCGGGGCGTGACGTGCCCCACCCCACGTACACCCCACAGAAGCGATGACGCAAGACGCAGAGCTTGAAGCGGGTTTATTGAGGGAGGGGAAGAGGGGGGGGACGCATGCTGGCCCCAGTCCCCTTAAAACGGCAACGCCACTGGCCGGGCCACTTCCTCCTTAAAGGGGCTACGTCCCGGTAAAACGACAGCGCCCCCGCCGGCCCGCCCGCGCCCACGGGGAGGGGGGGGTGTGTGGGTCGGGGCGGAGCCTGCAGCATCGGCCCTGGTCCTCAGGGGGGTCCGGGGGGGGCCGCCCGCTCCTTGCTGAGCCGGGCCAGCTCCTGCGACAGCGCCTCCAGGTCCTGCGGGGGGGCGGAGTCAGAGGCCACAGCCCTTTCCCAAGCCACGCCCCCTCCTTGGCTCGGCCCCGCCCACCTGCCCGAGGTGCAGGTTCTTGGTGAGCTGCTCCTCCAGCATGTTCTGCAGCTTCTTGTTCATCTCCCGCAGCCCCTCCTCGCCCGGCCCCGCGCCCCGGCGGGCCGGCCCCGCGGGCCCTGCCGCCTCTGCGGGGCACAGGGGGCAGGCTCAGCCGCAGGAACAGGGGGAAGTGGGGATGGGGGCATAGAGGGGATAGGCGGTTACAGGGGGATAGGAGGATGGGGGCATGGGGAGAGAGGGAGATGGGAACACGGGGGTAGGGAGAGAGGGAAATAGGAGCATAGGGGATAGGGCCGTAGGAGGAAAGGAAGATGGGAGCGTAGGGACATAGGGACATAGGGGCGCGGGGAGATAGGGAGATGGGGGTGCAGAGGGATACACAGATGGGGACACAGAGGGGTACGGACATGTGGATATAGGAGGATAGAGAGATGGGGACATACGGGGATAAGGGAATAGTGAGAAAGGGAGATGGGAGCGTAGGGGGATAGGGACGTACACAGGGATATAGGGGCAGGGGAGGGTGGGGGCAGCAGGAAGGGGGACACAGGGATGCCAAGGCTCACCCAGGCGGCTGTCACGCACGAAGCTTTGGATGATGGCGCTCTTGCGGCACAGATCCTCCGCCATGGAGGCGCTGCTCACCTCCAGGTGACGGACCTGGGGGGGGGGGGTGTGTGAGAAGGGCTCCATAACACCCCCCCCCCTCCGGTGCTCCCCCAGCACCTCCCATTTTCTCTCCCCCCGGTACCTTCTCCTCCAGCAGCCAGCGCTCCTGCTGGCTCTGGGCCAGGCGCTGGAACAGCTCCGCCACCTCCGCAGGGGACAGGCCCCCCCCGCTGGGAACCGCCCCTCCACCGCTGCCCCCCCCCGGGCTGCCTGAGCCCGACTGCAGGGGAAAAGGGTCAGTGGGGGGGAGGCTCTGGGGAGGCAGCACCCGAGGCAAGGCCACGCAGAACCCCCCCCCCCCCCCCAAAGCACAGCCCCTGCCGTCACCCACCCACCACGTGCCAAGGCATCCCCTAAAGCCACGCCCCCAACGGTCACCCCCTCCCAGAAGCCACGCCCCCAAACCCCCCACCCTTTTAAAGCCACTCCCCAAGTCCCACCCCCCAAGACACGCCCCCAAGCACCAGGCCCCGCCCACCTTCGTGCTCCCGGGGGCGGAGCCATCGCGGCCCAGGGAGCTCAGGCTGCTGCTGTCCCCCCCCGGCCCCCGCCCCGGGGACCCCCCCTCCAGCCCCAGCTCCTCCAGCCCTGGGGACAGAGGAGACAGCGGTGTCCAGAGAGGCCACATCCCCCCCGCACAGCACTCCTGCTCTGGGGCCACCAGAGCACCCGGGGTGCAGATACCACCCCCCGGACTTGTCAGCCCCCCCTCTACATTCAGCCACTCAGGACCCCCCTGCACCCGTTCACCTCCCACCCCATTATATCCCCTAACCTATGGACGCAGGACAGCATCTGCACCGGAGCTCCAGGCATCTGGGACCCCCCACCCTTCCACAGCCCCCCCCCAGCACCCAGCACCCATCAGACCAGAGCGGGCGCGGGTGGGTGCCAACAGCTCCTGCAGCCGCTCCTGCAGGCGGTCGGCCCGGCGCCGCTCCAGCTGCAGCTGCCGCTTCAGGTCCTTCAGCTGGGGACAAGGGGGAGGACATGGAAGGGTCAGGGCCCAGTGCAGCAGCCTGGGCTCTGGGTGCCCCCACCCTTTGGGGTCCCTCACCGCGGCGCTGCCCTTCTTCTCCAGGATGCGCTGCCCGTCTCGGACGTCCTTCAGCTCCTGGGGGGGATAAAGAGGGTCGGGGGGGTTTAGGGGGTCCCAGAGAGGGTTTGGGGGTGCTGAAAGGTCACAGGGGGGGTTTGGGGGTACCTGACGCAGCGCTTGGCCCTCGGCCTCCTGCAGCTCCCGCTGCCGCTCGGCATCCCCCAGTGCCACCCGCAGCTCCCCCACACGGCCCTGGCGATGGAGGGGGTGTCACTGTGGCACCTATAGTCTCTATAGGACTCTATAGGGCCATAGCAGAGAGGCTGGGGGCCTCGGAACATCCCCATCGTGCTCCTTTGGAGCTCTAGGTGCCATACAACACCCTAAGGCTGATACAAGTCGACTGGATCCTGCACTATTACAGGGTCCCTACAGTGTTTATGCCCTCCATGAGTGACCCTACGGGCCCTATAGGCGCCCCACACACAATACATAACAGCACCTCCAGCTTTGAGACAGCCACATTGAGCCCCCTACACCTCTCTGTTCCCTATAGCACCCGAAGGACCTTCCGGAGCCATAGGGATCCTGATGATACCTGCAGCACCCCCCGGTCACTGTAATGACGTGGGGGTGCCCCCAGCTCTATAACGGTGCCCAGAGCCCCTCTGGGGGGTCCCCTATAGCCCCCCCATCACCTCCAGCTCCACCCGGTGCTGCTCGGCTGCCGCCTGCTCTTGCTCCCGCCGCTCGAGCTGCTCCTGTGGGAACAGGGCAGTGGGGCCGGGATGGGGACCCGGCCTGGGGGGGGGGACAGGGAACAGGGGGACACTGGGGGGGCAGTCCCTGACCTGCGCCTGCTGCCGCCGCCGCTCGCTCTCGCCCCAGGCGGCCTCGGCCTCGCTCAGGCGCTGCCGCAGCCCTTCCCGCTCCTCCGCACATGCCTGCAGGACACGCGTGTGCATACAGATACGTACGGGTACGTGCCTACCCCTACACATACGTACACGGATGCACACGCGCGTGCAGCCATGTACGCGTGTGCGCCCGGTGTATGCTCCAAACCAAGCCATAAAGACCCCAAACAACCCCCCAGGAACCCCAAATCGCCCATAGGGACCCCAAACCGCCCATAGGGACCCCAAATCACCCCTAGGGACCCCAAATCGCCCCTAGAGAACCCCAAATCACCCATAGAGACCCCAAATCGCCCCTAGGGACCCCAAATCGCCCCTAGGGCCCCCAAATCGCCCCTAGGGCCCCCAAATCGCCCATAGGGCCCCAAATCGCCCCTAGGGCCCCCAAATCGCCCATAGGGCCCCAAATCGCCCCTAGGGACCCCAACCCCCCCCAGCCCTACCTGGAGTTGGCTGTCGAGGGCATCGCGCTGTGCCTGAGCCTCCTGCAGGTCCCGGGCCAGGGCCCCGCTTCGCTCCCGCAGCCCCAGCTCCTCCTGCCGCCCCGCAAAGCACTCTATAGGGCCCTACAGGGCCCGCCAAAGCTGCCCAGAGCCGTATAGGGCTGTATAGAGGTGCTCCAGGCTGCCCTGGTGCCACCAGCTACTATATAGCACTGGAGAGACCTTATGGATCCTCTATGGAGCTGATCCAGAACTCGCCTTCACACCAAGGTGCTCCCCAGGACCCCCCTATACCACAGGGCAGCCATTGGAGCCCCCCAGCACCCACTGGGTGCCCCCACCTTGGTTGCGGCCTCCAGCTCCTGCTGCAGCTGCTGGATCCGGGTCTGAAGCTCCCGGAATTCCTCATCCCTCTGAGCCCGGAGCTTGTCCAGCTCCAGCCTGGGGGGCAAAAGGGGGGGTCCAGGCACTGGGGGGGGTCCCAGCATCCCAAATGGGGTCCCCATTGGGCTCACTCACTGCTGGTCCCTGAGCAGTGTCTCCTTCTCCGCTTCCAACTGGAGCGAACTGGGAGGCAAAAGGCAGGAAATAGGGAATGGAAGGAGGAAAAGCCTACGGGGGGGCCTGGGGGGAGCAGGGATGTACCCGCAGCGATGGCATCCAGGGATCTCACCTATTCTCTTGCTTCCGCAGCTTCTCCATCAGCTGGGAATGGGGATACAAGAATCACTATGGGGAGAGGAATCAGCCCCTCAGCCCCCCCCAGTCTCCATGGGACACTGAACTGCCCCCCCCAACCCCTATGGGACCCCCCCAGACTCCCCGGGGCGCTGCAGCACTCACCTCGGCCACCTCTGCCTGCAGCTGGGCCACCTCTGCCTGCAAGAGACCCCCCCAGAGAGGTGTGTGTACCCCCCAGACCCCCCATAAACCCCACAGACCCCCAAACCCCCCCCCCCAATGTACCTGGGGTGCTGGGAGGGGAGCATCAGCCCCAGTCCCCTCTTCAGCTGCTGGTGGCTCCTTGGGGGGGCTCAGGGGGGCTGCAAGGGGAGGGTCAGAGCCATAACCCCTCTACAGCGCTCCAGAACCCCCCTTTCCAAGTACTCCTTATGGGGGGGGGGGGTAGCCCCAACCGCCCCCCAAGTGCCCCCTCACCATCTGTATGGGCCAAAGGGGCTCCATTGTCACCAGCGGCCCCATCCTGGGCAGGGTCCGGGGGGGGTCCTGGGGCTCCCCCCTCCTGCAGCCGCCGGTTCTCCTGCTCCAGGCCCTCGATCTGTGCACAGAGCTGAGACCCCCCCGGGGTGAGGCCAAGGTGGGAGCCCCAAGGAGATATGGGGGGGCTACAGGGTCTATGGGGGGGTTATTGGTTACCCAGGGTGTCTATGGGGGTGACGCTAGGAGGCATTCGGGACCCGAAGGTGGCGCTGGGGGGCTCAGGGGGGGCGTTAGGACGGGGCGGGGGGAGTGCTGGGTGCCGGCACCCACCTTGGCCAGCTCCCGCAGGAGGGTGCTGTTCTGCAGCCGGAAATCATCCTCCTGGCTCTGCAGCTTCCCCTGCAGCATCCGCGTCTCACCCAGCAGCGCTTCCACCTCCTGCGGGCCACAACGGCACCCATAGGCACCCACAGGGACTCACTGCACCCCCCGACACCCACAGCACCCACCTGCGCCTTCTTGCTCTTACTGAGGGCCTACAAGAGAAACGGGGCGGGGGGGGGGGGGTCACACCGGGCCCGGGGGGGCGTCACACCGGGGCCGGTGGCCCCGAGGACCCGCCAGGGGCCGCTCTCACCTTGTTGGCCTTGGCCAGGTCCCGGTCCAGCGCCTGCACCCGCTGCCGCAGCGCCGACAGCTCTGGGGGGGGACACGGACACAAAAGGGCCTTGAGCGGCAGAGGCGGGACCCGCATCCCCTCCCGGTACCGCTCCCCCCGGTACCGGCGCCGTTCTTCCTTAGCTCGTCCGAGAGGCGGTAGTTCTCACTCCGGAGCTGCAGCAGCTGCTCCTGGCGGGGGCGGGACGGGACGGGGTGAGCGGCGGCGGCGGGACCCGAGCGCTGCCTCAGCGGGCCCCGAGCGGGACCCGAGCGCGGCCCGAGCGGGACCCGAACCGGACCCGAGCGGGACCCGAGCGCAGCCGAGGCTTCACCTGCATCCGCTGGAACTCCTCGGCCGACAGCGCCTGCGCCATCTTGGCGCGCGGGCGGCGCCGTCGGGCCCCGCCCCCTCCCCTTCCGGCGGCGCGGAAATTGCGTCATGATGGTGCCATGGAGCTCGAGGTGGAGCGGGCATGGCTCATTGAACGATGACTTCCGGGTGCTCGTAAAGTCCTTATAGCGCCCCCCCGCGGGCTGTAGGGCTCCGCACAGCCCGTAAGGCGCCTTTGGATGCTACAGACCTGCCCCTATAGAGGTCACAGGGTCACCCATACAGCCCCCAGGGACCCCAAACCGCATCCAGCGACCCCCAGGCTCTACAGGCACCCCTATAGGTTGCTCTATAGGGATCCCGCTGGATCTATAGGGCCCATAGGACCCTAAAAGCTCTATAGAAACCCCAACACGCGCACACACAGAGCACCGGGCGGCTCCTCGTTAACAAACGTTTATTTCCCACGGGACCGTTTCCGTACAAAACCGGAGGGGGGGGGTGTGAGGCAGCCGGGGTGGCGGCCCCTTTAAGAAGAGCCGGTGGGCGGGGCCGATGGGAGAGGGCGGGGCTTGTGTGAGTGCCAAAAGGAAGGGGCGGGACTAGACACTGAGGGCCCAGCCCTCAGGAGTCCGCTGATTGGCAGGCAGCCAGGAAGGGGCGGAGCCAGACGAGGGTGGGGCCAAGGCCTCCCTGAGGGGCGGGTCTAAGGAGACATCTTAAAAGGGCCACACAGTGGGAGGACCCCGCCAGTGGGCAATGCCCGGTGGAGGTCCTCCAAGGTGGGGTCCACCAAGGGGGCGTCCTAAAAGGGCAACACAGTGGCAGCGCCTTAAGGCCACCGCCAGCCTTAAGAAGGGCTCGCCCGTTTTAAAAGTCTCATCACGGCACCCTGTGGGGCCCCCCTGAACCAACCATTAGGGTGTTGGGCATGGTGGGGTGGGGGCCTTAAAAGGGCCACACCTGAAGGGCCTTAAAGGGGCAGAGCTCAGGGCTCATCCTCCATGCTGAGGCTGCTGCGGGGGCTGGAGGCACGGGAGGGGCCCGGGGAGGCAAGGAGAGCGCCAGGGGGTCCGAGAGGGGACAGAGCCCCCCCCTCGTCCATGAGGATGTCATCGAAGGTCCCATCTGGCCCACCCAGCCCCAGGGGCAGGCCCAGGCCTGGGGGCAGGTCCTCGGCCACCGCCAGGTCTAGGAGGCACTGGGGCGTGGGGGGGCCCCCGGGGGGGAAGGGAGGGCCCCCAGGGGCCTCCTCGCACCCCCCCTCAGCTGCTGGTGCCAGCGGAGGGATGAGGGGGAGCCCATGGAGCTGTGCCTGCAGCTCCAGCTCCTGGGGGAGCAGCAGGGTTAGAGAGCCATGGGGTCCAAACCCCCCCCATGGGGTCCAAACGCCCTCATAGGCCCCAAAACGCCCCAATGGGCCCAAAAAAAGGCCTCAGACCCATAGATACCCCTAGATCGCAACCAGCCCCACCAATAACCCTCCTATTCCCCCAACTCTGCTCCTCCTGCCCCCATGTGCACCCCCTTGCAGTGAGCTGACAACTCCGTAACAACCCCAGAACCCCTCACTTCTGCCCATCCCAGCCCCATAGCCCCCCATGAACCTGTAGCCTCCCATCCCAGCCCCACACATCCCCCAGTTTTCCCCTTCCCAGCCCCATAGAGCAAACCCACGGACCTGGACCCGGAGCTGGAGGCTCCGGTTCGCCTGCTCCAGGCGCTGCTGGTGCAATTCCAGCTCTCGGGAACGCTGCGTCTCCTTCTGCAGTTTCCGGATATAATCCACTGAGGCTTTCAGGATGGTGCCCTTGTTCCAGCGCATCTCCCTGTGGCATCGAGACGCTGTTGGGGCCACCACAGGGACCCTCCTACAACCCACATCAGGTCCTCACTGTCCCCCGCCATTGGATCCATCAGGGACAGGGATCCCCACTCACGGATCATTGGATTTTGGGATGAGGGTCCCCAACTCCTTGATGCGGTCGTTGATGTTGAAGCGTCGGCGCCGCTCGACTGGGATAAAAGGGGAAGGTGTGAGCCCCATAGCATGTGTGTCTCCCCTCTACCCACACCCACAACCTCCCCCAGGCCTCCTGCTCACTCAGGTTGTGGTTGTCCTTCTTCTGGCGCTCCTTCAGCAACGCCTTCGCCTCTGTTTCTGAAGGGGTTTGGGGTAGGAAGTACAAGGCAAGCCCAAAGCTTCCCACCCCATAGGGGCCCCACTGCACCTCCCTGCCCCATAGGAACACCCTAGAACCCCCCCAAACCTTCTCTGCTGCACAGTGACTCCCAGGGCCTTCCCATACCCCACAGGGACACCCCTCTCACTCCCCTTCCAGCCACAGGAAGGCCCCCCCCCACACCCAATAGGACCCTTGACCCCCTTCCCAGCCCCACAGATCACAGTGACACCACCCCTCCCAGACCCCTCTAGGCCGCATAAGGACCCCTTCCCCAATAAGCCCCTTAGGGTCCCCCCATACCTGAAAGCTCGGCCTTGACGCGGGGCAGCTCGGCCGGGCAGGAGCTGCTGCCGCCCTGGGGGGGGCTGAACACCTCCAGCAGGGGCGCAGGGGCCGGGAGCTACCGGGAGGGGGGCGTGGTCAGCACGATCACGCCCCCATAAGCCACACCCCCAATAGACCACGCCCAATGGGTGGAGCTATGACACCCAACCAATGAGGTGCGTTGCCACGCCCCCGGGTGAAAATGGGCGTGGCTTGCGGCAGGCCACGCCCCCCAAAGCCCTTAAAGCGACCGCGCACCGTGCTAGGGAGCTGGAGGCCACCCTCGGCGGGGCCGAAGCTGAGCAGCTCGTCATAGCTGGATTCGAGGCTGATGATCTCATCGATGACATCATCGATCTGCAAAGCCGAAGGGGCAAAACTGCAAACACCCCCCTGGTGGCCAGGATCCCCCCCCCCGCATGACATCACAGCCCTCCATGTGACATCACAGTCCCGCCATGTGACATCACAGCCACCCTATGTGACGTCACGGCCTTCGCACGTCACACCACCACCCCCCTACGTGACATTGCAGCCGTTCCGCGTTACCTTATGGCCCCCCCCCATATCACAGCCCCCCATGTGACATCGCCCCCCAGCCCCCTCCATTCCTCACCTCCTTCTCAAAGCCAGGCCCGATGTGGAGCAGGGTGAGGGGGCTGTGGGGCGCGGGGGGGGCCGGGGGGGGCCCCGGGGGGCTGGGAGGCCCCCGGCCCAGTGCGGAGGTGAGGTACTGCCGGACCTGCTGCCGCTGCGCCGCCCGCAGGTGGTACCGGGTCGGGTTCTCCAAGTGGGTCTGGACCTGGGGGGCACAGGGGGGGTCAGGGACCCCTTCCCCCAGCCCCCCACATCCCTCTGCCCCAGAACCCCCCCATATACCTCTGCCCCACAGCCTTCCATATCCCCTACCCAGAGCCCCCCCATCCCCCTGCCCTGGACCCCCCATATACCCCTGCTCCATAGACCCCCCCCCATGTCCCCCTGTGCCCCCCCACAGCTCACACCCCCATCTCACCCCCCACATCCCCCTATGTGGGGGGGGGTCTCACCTTGAGCACCTCGGGGGGCACATGGGGGGGTGTCCGTGGTTGGGGGGGGCCCCCCACAGCGATGGCGGGGGAAGGCCCGGGGGCCGGGGAGGGGCCGGGGGGGGGGTCCCTTCGCTCGCGTTGCTCCTGCTCCTGCGCCTGTGCCCGCATCAGCTGCTGCCGCAGCAGCACCCGCGACGAGGGGGGGGCCGCAGGGGGGGCAGCCATGGCAGCGGGGGGGGCCGGGCCCGGGCTGCAATGGGGAGGTGGTTAATGGGGGTGTCCAGAGGGGATGGGGGGTTCGGGGGGGGGTCACAGGTACCTGTGAGGCAGGGGTTGGCTCTTGAGGCAATAGAAGGTGCCGGGGGAGTCTCCAGAGGGGGGGTCCGTGGGGGGGTCGCTTGCGGGGTCTCCCCCCGGGGGGTCCCACTCGATGTCAGCCACGATCCCTGACTCAGGCAGCACCGAGCTCAGGCTGGGGGGGAGCAGGAACCAGAGGGGGCACGGACAGCTCTGACTGCCCCATAGACCCCCATAGAGCCCAGAGACCCCCTGAGACCCCCCAGACACACACAGACCCCCCGGAGCACCCCCAGAGCCCCACAGGCCCCCTGAACCCCCCCAGACCCCCAGCGGCCCCACAGCCTCCCACAGGTCTTCCCAGACCCGCTGAGCCCCCCACAGACCCCCATAGCCCCCCACCGGGCCCCATAGCGCCCCCCATAAACCTCCATCAGCCCCATAGCCCCTCACACGCCCCTTGAGCCCCCCAATGGCCCCACAGCCCCCCATGAGTCCCCCCTTAACCCCCCTGTGACCTCCCGCAGCCCCGCCATGGGGCAGCCCCCTCTCACCTGAGCAGCCGGAGGGTGTCGGGGGCGCTGGGCCCCTCCAGCAGCACATAGACCGTCGGGCGCCCGGGGGGCGGCGGGGCGGCTGCGGTCCCCTCGGTCGCCCCACGGGACATCGCCGCCCCCCGCGCCCCACGGCGCCGCTCAGCAGCTCCCTATGGGGCCGGGTGGGGCGAGACGGGACACACGCTATGGGGCTGAAAGCGCTGCGCGGGGAGTCCCTATGGTGTCGGGGGAGCCTATGGGGCAGGACGGGCTCTGAATCGCGGTGGGCCTGGGGGGGGGGGGGGCTGCGGAGCGCGAGGGGTCCCTATGGGGCCGGGGGGGTCTCTATGGGTCTCTATGGGGCCGGGGGGGGTCTCTATGGGGCTCTATGGGTCCCGTTGCCCCACTCCGGCTCTCTGGGGCTGGGGCAGGAAGCGCCTGGGGGGGGGGGCGGGCAGGAAGTGACATCACGGGGCGGGGGTGCTGCAGGGGGGACCCCGACACCCGCCCGCGCCCCGCGCAGGCCTGAGCGGAACCGGGGCCGCCGCCACCGCAGCGCCCGAGCCCCGGGGGGAGCGGGGCCCGAGCCCCGGCACCGGGACCCCCCCGGGAGGTGAGGTGAGGAGGGGGCGCCCCGGGGCATTGTGGGAAACGGGACCCCCTCCCCTCCCGTCGTGGGGCCGGGGGGAGCCTCGGGCCTGCGGCAATGGGGGGCACCCGGAAGCCCTTTGAGGGGGGGCCCCATCCACTGGTCCCTCGGGGCGGGAGCTGAAGGCCCTTAGGAGGGGTCCCGGCCATGGGTCCCTATGGGGGAGAACCCGGCCGCGGGTCAATGGGGGGGGAACCGGAAGCCGTTTGGGAGGGGGCCCCGGTTCCTTTATGGGGGGATCCCGGGCAGGGGTCAATGGGGGGGGGTCCCAGAGGCCTTTTTGGGGTCGCTGAGGGGCGTTGGGGGGGGGGGAGGGGCCGGAGGCGGAAGTGGAGGGAAAGGAGCAGGGCCATGGGGCTGGGCGCTGACCCCCAACCCCTGACCCCCGACCTCTGACCCCTGAAGCAGCTCAGGGGCGGGGACCCCTGACCCCCCCATGGGATGGAGCTGAGGGGCCACATCCTGACCCCCGGCACGCACAGCCCCGCAGGTACGTGACCTCTGACCCCTGGCCCCAACGGTGCCCTCTGACCCATGGTGGCTTGCGGTGACCCCTGACCTCTGCCCTTTGGAGACACCCAGTGCCCCTTGACCCCTGGTAGCCTGTGGGGACCCTGCCGTGTGGTCATCGTGACCCCTGTCCCTGGTGCCCCTTGACCTCTGACCTGACACCATGGCCCTGACCTCTGGCCCATGGTGACCCTTGACCCCCGCACCGGTGCCACCTGTCCTGGTACCCTCTGACCGTGGTGCCCGTGCTGGTGCCTGTACCGGTGCTGAGCTGGTGTCACGGTACCGGTGCTGGTGCTGTGGCAGTGTCATGGTACCAGTGCTGTCCCAGTGCCGGTGCTATGGTGGTGTTCATGGTGCCGGTGCTGTCCTGGTGCCGGTCCTGCTCCCGGTGCTGACGTGGTGTCACAATACCGGTGCTGGTCCCAGTGCCGGTGCTGTGATGGTGTTCATGGTGCCGGTGCTGTCCCGGTGCCGGTCCTGCTCCCGGTGCTGACGTGGTGTCACAATACCGGTGCTGGTCCCAGTGCCGGTGCTGTGGTGGTGTTCATGGTGCCGGTGCTGTCCTGGTGCCGGTCCTGCTCCCGGTGCTGACGTGGTGTCACAGTACCGGTGCTGGTCCCAGTGCCGGTGCTGTGATGGTGTTCATGGTGCCGGTGCTGTCCTGGTGCCGGTCCTGCTCCCGGTGCTGACGTGGTGTCACAATACCGGTGCTGGTCCCAGTGCCGGTGCTGTGGTGGTGTTCATGGTGCCGGTGCTGTCCTGGTGCCGGTCCTGCTCCCGGTGCTGACGTGGTGTCACAGTACCGGTGCTGGTCCCAGTGCCGGTGCTGTGGTGGTGTTCATGGTGCCTGTGCCGTCCTGGTGCCGGTCCTGCTCCCGGTGCTGACGTGGTGTCACAGTACCGGTGCTGGTCCCAGTGCCGGTGCCGTGGCGCTGTCACGGTCCCGGTGCCGATGCTGACGCTGGTCCCGGTGCAGGCCCCGTCGCAGGGCGGCTGCAGGAGCTGCGGGAGCGGCAGCGGGGGCTGCGCCAGGCCCTGGGGCTGCGCCTGCGGGAGCTGCGGCGCCTCTGCCTGCAGGAGGCTGTGAGTGCCCCCCCCGGGACCCCCGCATTGCCCCCCTCATTGCCCCTCCCTTGCACTCCATGCCCTCCGCATCGCCCCCCCGTCACCCCCCATTGCACCCATTGCCCCCCTCAGCTTCCTGACAGCCCCCATCCCTTCCCAGCCCCCCCCAATGATCCCTCCCATGCGCTCCTGACCCTCCCTAAGGAATCCCCCCCATCCCCTCCTCATCGGCACCTTCCTGTCTCCCGCATCCCCTCCTGACCCCCCCCAATGAGCCCCCCCTTCCCCTCCCACCCCCCCCATGGCCCCCCCTGTGCGCAGGAGCTGACGGGGAAGCTGCCCCCCGAGTACCCGCTGGAGCCTGGGGAGCGGCCGCAGGCCCCCCCCCCCCGCCGCCGGGCCCCACCCCGGGGCCACCTCCCTGAGGTAAGTGAGGGGCAATGGGGGGGGGACACGAGGGGCTGGCGGGGAGAGGAAGGGGAGGCCAAAATGTGCCCCCCCACCGCGGGGGACAACGTCTTGGTCCCCACGGGTTCCTGTCCCACGCTGCCCCTGTCCCCATCCCTGCCTTGCGCTGTCTTTGTCTCCGGGTGTTCCTGTCCCTATCCCTGCCACAATCCTTGTCCCTGTTCTCTGCTGACCTTGTCCCTCGTGCTCTCCTGTCCCCATCCCACGCTGTCCGGTGCTGTTGCATCCCTTGTCCCGCGCTGTTCTTTTCCCTTGGTATCCATATCCCTGTTGCGGTTTCTGTCTCACGTTGTCCCTGTCTCTGCCGTCTGGTGTTCCTGGTCCTGTCCCATGCTCTCTGTGTCCCCGACCTTATCCCGTGCTGCCCCTGTCCCACGCTACCCCTGTGCTGTCCCCGTGCTTCGGGGTTGTGTCTGTGCCGTGGTGTCCCTTGCCCTGTGCTGTGTCCGCATTGCTGTCCCTCTCCCCATCCCACACCGCGTCCCGTCCCTGTTCCCATCCCTGTCTCTGCCCTTGTGTCCATCCCCTGCTGTCCCCGTCCCCGCCGCTGCCCCGCAGGCGCCGCGCTCGGCCCGCCGGGAGGTGGCGCTGCAGCTGCAGGTGGTGGAGGCCGCGCGGCGCCTGGCGGCGGCCCCGGGACTCGCACCCGAGCAGCGCCGGCGGCGGCAGCGGCTGCAGGCGGAGGCGGCGCAGAGGCTGCGGCAGCTCCGAGCGCAGCTGGGACCCGGCAACGGTGCGGGGGGGTCCTAGAGCACCTGGGGGGGGGGTCCTATAGCAACGGGTGAGCAGTTGGGAGGTCCCCATAGAACCAGAGGGGGACCTGGGGGTCCCCAAAGCACAGGGCAGGGGTCAGAGGGGTCCCAGAGCGTGGAGGGGGGCAAGTTTGGGGGGTCCCCATTGACGCTGATCCCCCCTCTTCAACCTCTCCAGATGAGAACGGGTCCCTCTGTGATCTGCCCGTGCTGGAGAACGGTGAGTGACAGGCTGGGGGCTATGGGGCAACTGGGGGGGGCTATGGGGCAATTGCAGCCTGTGTGGGGGTGTGCCGGTGTCTCACCGTTGTCCCCTCTCCCCAGGGGCCCTGCCCACCCCGAAGCCCGCCCCAGTGGCCCCTGGCCGCCCCTCACCCCCCCGGGCCAGTCCCGGCAGCCCCGAACGCCGGCCCCCCTGGGCCCCCGATGGGCGCCGCAGCTCCCTCGCCGGCCCTGCCAGGTACCCGTGTGTGCCCCCCCCCATCGAACCCCACAGAACCCACTGGGGGGTCCCCATCGCCCCATTGATGCGATGTTGTACCCCCCCTTCCCCAGCCCGGCACGGACCCTGCCCCGCAGCGCATCAAGCTTCGAGGGCCGCAGCGTCCCCGCCACCCCGGTGCTGGCGCGGAGCCCCTGTGCCCGCGGGCACCCACTGTGCCGGTGGGTGCTGCCGGGTAGCGGGGATAGGTCATGGGGGCGACTGGGAGGGGCTATGGGGCAATTGGGGGGTTATGGGGTAAATTGGGGGGGTCTATGGGGCAATTACGGGGGTCCGTGGGGCAATTTAAGGGGTCTATAGAGTAATTTAGGGGCCCTATGGGATAATTTAAGAGCTCTCTGGGGTCGCATGAGGTATCTATGGGGCACTTGTGTATGGGGGGGGGATCCAGGGATGTCTCTCACTGTCATCCACCCCCCAGCCCCGAGGCCCCGGGGCTGCCCCCCCGGCCCTGGTCGGGCAGCCAGGACTCGCAGCTGGGGGGGCCCCCAGCGCCGCCCCCCCCTGCCCAGGCTCCCCGCACGCGCCGCAGCAACAGCTCCGAGGCCTTGATCGACTGGGGGGGCAGCGGGGGGGGCGGCCCCCACCCCGACAGCGCCGCCCCCCCCCAACCCGCGCCCCCCACCTCGGCAGAGCAGCGCCGCAGCCAGAAGTGGTTGGCGCTGGAGGGGCTGCGGGACTGGTACCTGCGGCACACGGGGACCCCCCCCCGCCTGCTGCCCCCCCCCGGCCCCGCATGGGCCCCCCCCCGACGCAGAGATCCCCCCCCTCCCGGCCTTCCCCACTCGCTCAGCTACGCCGGGGCCCTGGCGCCCAGGTACGGCCACCCCCGTGGGTACCGGGCCCCCCTGTTCTAGGGGGGGGTGATTTGGGGACCCCCCATCCATAGCAGGGAGGGGGAATAGGTGTTGGGGACCCATTGAGTGCCCCCCCCATCTATTGGGGCTGTCCAAGCTGAATTGGGCCCCCTTTTGGGGGGGGGCATCAATAGCACCAGGTTGCCCTCCCCTTGTCCCCCCCATCCCATCCTGAATGTCCCCAAATTGGGGACCCCTCAAACCCCTTCAAAAAACCCCTTTATATGGGCCCCCCCATCCATACCCCAGACCCTACCCTCCCTCAGACCCCCCCATTTCGGGGGTCCCTGCCCCAATCCCCCACCCTCCTCCATTGTCACTTTTGGGGGGGGGGTCTCTCCTGCCCCCCCCTTTCTTCTCTGTGCTGAGCTCTTGGGTTCCAGGGGGAGTCCCTGTCCCTGGGTTGTGGGGGGAGGGCACGAAGGGGTCCGGGGCTATTTTGGGGGGGCTAATTCCTGGTTTTCTTCTCTTTTTTCTCTTTTCCCTCCTTTTCCTTCTCTTTATTTTCCCTTTTCTGTCCCTCCCCCCATTCCCCCACCCCCACAGGGCCTCAGGGGACACCCCCCCTGTACCCGCCCCCCCTCCGCCCCCCCCGGACCCACAGCCCCCCGGCACCCTGGTGTGACCCCCTCCCCTTTGACCCGCTCCATGACCCCCCCCAACCCTGGACCCCCCCCGGCCGCTCCTGGCGAGCAGCCGCTTTGGGGGGGCCCCCATCGCATGCCCCCCCCCCCCCCACGGGAGCGGGGTCTGGCTGGGGTGGGGGGGCACAGACTGGTTCAATACAAGGGACCTGCTGCCATTCATTGACCTGCCTGACTTCTTCCGGGGGGGGGTTCTCCCTGCTTGTGTGGCTCCATATGGATCCCATAGCTTCCTATGGGCAGGGGGGGCGAGGGGGCTCTCTTTCATCCTGTGCACCTTCGGAAGGGGGCTGAATCACTTACACAGTGTCGGGGGGATGTACAGGGCACCTATGGCCCCTTGGGGGGGGATGTGCACCCCTGAAAGCATCTATATGTGCCCCAGCATCGTCACTATGTCGCCGGTGGGGGGGTCTATGGGGCCCCTGTTATATCCCTGCAGGGCAGGTCCATGCAGCTCCTGTACAGCCAGGGGGAGGTCTATAGGGCCCATGGGAGGGAGCCTATAGACTCCAAAGGGGGGGGCCGCAGGGCCCTATAGAGCGGGCGGTGCCCGTGGGTCCTATAGAGCATGAGGAGCGCCGCAATGGACTTAAGCCCTGACCCCGGGGTGAAGCCACGCCCCCCCGCTAAGCCCCGCCCCATCACCAATCCCACTCCTCCCCCTGGCCCCACATCTCCCCAGAAGCGGGGGCAGCCAATCAGCGGGCAGAAGTCGAGGGCGGTGCGCGCCGCTATTGGCCAGGCCGGCGGCAGCGCGCTGCCATTGGCTGCGGGCGGCGCGGGCGCGGCGGAGGGAGAGGAGCGGGGCTGGCGGAGCACGGGAGAGCGGCGCTGAGCGGCTGAGGTGAGGGCGGGAGCACGCGTGAGGGGGGACCGCGGGGACGGGACCGGAGCGGCGCCGGAGGAACCGGGCCGGTGCTGGGGCCAATGGGGGCGTGCGGGGGGAAGACCGGGCAGGTGCTGGGCGGTGGAGTCCCGGTTCCCGCTCCCTCACCCTACTTCCGCCTTCCTCTCCCAGCGCAGCGGTGACCGGCGCGGCGCTGCCATGACGACAACGACGGCGCACCCCTATTGGCCACGCTCGCTGCCGTTGCCGGGCTACGTCGCCGCCGCGTTCCCCGGCTGGCAGTGCGCGGGCTTGGTGGGCGTGGCCGCGGCGGGGCTGCTGGCGCTTGGTTGGGTGATGGGCGGGGCGAGGGGCGGGGCTTCTCGGAGCCACGCCCACCGCCTGGCGCTGGGCTGGTTCCTGATGTGCACCGGGATCCATGGGGTACTCGAGGGGTTCTTCAGCCTCCGGCACCGGGACCTGCCCCGCACCACCGGGCTGCTGGCCGATGTCTGTGAGCACCGGGACAGGGCACGGCAACGGGCGGGGACCCGGGGCTGGGTGCCCTTTTGGGGGGGGTCAATGCATGGGGATGGGGTTCCCTGGCCATGGGGTGGGGTTGGGGGTCCTGGAGGGGAGTGGGACCCACTAACCCCACCCTGCCCGCAGGGAAGGAGTACGCCAAAGCCGACAGCCGGTACATGACGTGAGTAGGGGCAGGGGCTGGGTGAGGAGGGGGTGTCCGTGGGTACCGGCTCATCCTGCTCTGTCTGTTCCCTCCTTCCAGGAGCGATGACTTCACGGTTGCCATGGAGACGGTGACAGCCTGGGCCTGGGGACCCCTCAGCTTCCTGACCTTCCTCGCCCTCCTGCGCGGCCACCCAGCCCGCTACATCCTGCAGCTCCTTGTCTCCCTGGGTACGCCCAGGGCCACCCCTCCCCATGTCCCCAGAGCCACCCTCCTGTCCCCAACTGCGTCTCCCTCCCACACACAGGGCAGCTCTATGGGGATGTGCTGTACTTTGCCACGGAGGCGCTGGCAGGCTGGAGCCACAGCGATCCCCGGCCCCTCTACTTCTGGGGCTACTTCGTGGGACTGAACGGGGTGTGGGTGCTGGTGCCCTGTGCCCTCCTGGTCGACTCCTGCCGCCACCTTGCTGCTGCCCAGCGAGCCCTCGACCGGCCCCGCCAGAAGAGCCACTGACCACGGGTGCCAAAGGGTCTCCTCTGCAACAGCTGGGTGCCAAATCCCCCCCCATGGGGCAGCGCTGGGGAAGGGGGTCTTGGCATCCTCCAAGGATTTCAGGGGTGTGCTGGGGCTTGTGTTGGGCCCCCCATGAGCTCAGGGATGTGGGGCCAGAACCCTGGGTCCCCCGGGGGGGTCACCCCATAACTGCGGCTGTGCGATGGGTGTTAATAAAGGAGCTGAGATTGGAGCTCTGGGTCTGTGCTGGGGAGGGGTGGTGGCACCGGGGTTGTGGCCTGATGGAGACTGACAGCTGATTGGGCGGAGCCAATGGAGAGGGCGTGGCCAACACGTCGGCTCTGGCGCTCCTCAGCCAATGGGAAATTAGGTCGCCTGATGTAGCCAATGGGAGGGTTAAACCTCCCTCAGACCAATCGGCGTTGGGACTTCACAGTAATCCCGCCCATCACCAGTGTGTTGAAGCTGGTGGCGCTGCAGCCAATGAGAGCCTGCTCTGCCCTCGAGTCCCGCCTTCCCCGCGCTGCCCAATCAGCGTCAGCTCCACTGGCAGCACCGCCCAATCAGCGCCCTGTCCTTCACTAACTCCCGCCTCCGCAGCGAGCCAACCGCAGCCCGTGCTTTCCCTTGGGCCTCTCCTCTTATTCCGCCGCCCAATCAGAGCCCGTTCTCGTTGACCCCCTCCACCTCCCCGCGCTCCACCCAATCAGCGCGTACTCCCTCCCTTCTTCGACCCGCCCCCTCCGCTCCCCCCACCCAATCCGCGAGCAGCCGCGCCGTCTCCAGGGCAACGCCTGTCCCGCCCCGTTCCCCCTCCACTCTCCTCTCCATTCTCCACTCGGGCGGGACTTCCTCTCCGGCTTCCAACCAATGAGAACGTGGTGGCGGCGGCTCCAGCCAATGGGAGCGCGGACGGCGGGCGAGGCGGAAGCGCGGCGCGGGGTCAGAGGGCGCCGCTGTTGATGTTGACACGGGCCCGGCGGCGGCAGCGCCCCGCGCCCCGACAGCTCCGCGCGCGCCGCCGCCCCGGGGGGGTCCGGGCCCCCTCCCCCGGTCCGGTCCCGCCGCCCCCCCCATGCGCGCCCGGCCATGACGATCCTCCCGAAGAAGAAGCCGGTTCCGGCGCCCGATGGAGACGCTGATTCGGGCCCGGACGCCGGCCCCGAGCGCGGTGCGGACGGCGGCCCCGAGCGCGGCCCCGGCGGCGTTGGCGAGCCCGGAGGCCCTGGCGGCGTGGGGGGGCCGCGGCCCCGGGCCTCGCCGCCGCCGCCGCTGCGGGGCTGGCCCGGGCTTCCCGCCGCCGGATCCCCCCCTCCTGCTGGCCCCGGAGGCCCCGTTGGAGGCGGCCCCGGCGCTGGGGATGGCCCCGCGGCGCTGCTCGGGTTGGACGCGGCCGCTCTGGGGCTGCCCGAGCCCCGCGGGCCCGGCGGCGGTGGAGGAGGAGGCGGCCCCGGGCACAGTAAGAGGCGGCGGCGAGGAGGAGCCGGCCCCAGCGCGGGGCCCGGCGGAGGAGGCCCTGGCTGCGGTGGCGCCGTGGGGCTGGCGCTGGGGTTGGGCCCCGGTGGCAGCCCCGGCCCCGACGAGGCGGGAGGTGGCTACAACAGCGAGGACGAGTACGAGGCCGGGAGGGTGGAGCTGGACCCGGCCACGGCCGAGCAGGTGCGGGGGGCACCCCGGGGGGGCTGAACGGGTCGGGGACACCGGGGGATGATTGGGGCTCCGCAGGGTCCATGTGCCTGCCTCCCTCCTCCCTCTGTGCCTGCATCACCCGTGGATCCCCCCCTTTGCCATGCACTGAAGGGCCCCCCCGTGCCGCCGGGGGGGTCCGTGGCCCTCCGGCACCGAGCCCGGCTGTGTCTCCAGCAGGAGCACCGGTTCGAGAAGGCACTGCGGGAGAAGAAGGGCTTCATCATCAAGCGCATGAAGGAGGATGGAGCCTGCTTGTTCCGGGCCGTGGGTGAGCCCCGTGCCCCCCGTCCCCATCCTTTCCCTCTTCTCCTATTGCACCCCACTGTTGTGGGCACCAGCTGATGCCGCCCCCTTTGTGCCCCCGTCAGCCGACCAGGTCTACGGAGACCAGGACATGCACGAGGTGGTGCGCAAGCACTGCATGGACTATCTGGTGAGGGGCCGGGGGGCTCTTGGGTGTGTAAGGATACACTGGGGGGCAACGGGAAAGGATTGAGGAGTACTGGGAGGCACTGGGACGGTGCAGGGAGCACTGGGAGGCAGTCGGGCTGCTCTGCACCCTTCCTCCTTAGTGCTTCCCAGTGTCCCTGATGGCCCCAGGGCTCCCCCGCTGTCCCCAGGGTAACCTCGTGCTCCACACCACCCCCTCCCAGTGTCCCTTTGCCACCATGGGGCTGCCCCACATGTCCCTTGCTGTTCCCTGACCCCCCCCCCGTGTCCCCCCTTTTGGGTAGATGAAGAACGCCGACTACTTCTCCAACTACGTGACAGAGGATTTCACCACCTACATCAATCGCAAGCGCAAGAGCACGTGCCATGGGAACCACATCGAGATGCAGGCCATGGCCGAGATGTACAACCGCCCCGTTGAGGTCTATCAGTACGGCACTGGTGCGTCTGCCCCACGGGGCCCTGGGGACAGCGGGCACCGGGGTCTGTGAGGAGCTGGGAGGGTGCTCCTGTGCTTCTCCAGGGTGGCTTTGTGGTGTCCTGGGGATCCCAAGGTGCTTTAGGAATAGATGGGGTGCCCCCAAAGTGAGGATTGGGGGGCTGAGGGGCTTCCTGGGGTGTCTCTGTGGTTCTCCAGGTGCAGTGGGGGGAGCTTTTGGGGTCATAGGGAGATGAGGTGTTCCTGTGGAGCCCCAATGGGGCTTATGTGGGGTCCCCAGGGTGCTGCTAGGGGGGCCTCAGGTGGTTGGGGATGGCGCTATGGGTCCCTGCTGCTAGGGAGTGAGTCCCACAGGCCAAGGGGTCCCCAAGGGTGCTGTTGTGGGGGTCCCCCTGTGCGGTTGGGGTGTCAGCGTGCTGATGGGGTGCCCCACAGAGCCCATCAACACCTTCCACGGGATTCAGCACAACGAGGACGAGCCCATCCGGGTCAGTTACCACCGCAACATCCACTACAACTCCGTCGTCAACCCCAACAAGGCCACCATCGGCGTGGGGCTGGGGCTGCCCTCCTTCAAACCGGGGGTCAGTGGGGCCGGGGGGGACTGGGACCCCAGTGCCATGGGGGGGGCTCTACTCCTTCAAGCCAGGGGTCACCCAGGCCCCCCATTGCCGTGGGGCAGGGTCCTGCGGCCCTCCCTCCCTATGTGGGTGGGGCCAGGGAGGCGGCGTGGCCACGTGGAACCCCCTTATTTGGCTGGGGGGACAATGGGCGTGGTCTAAACTGGGGGCGTGGCCAAGCAGGGCCCCACTCCCTGCACCTGCATGGAGGGGGTGGCCTGATGTGGGCGTGTCTGAGAGGCTCCGCCCCCACACACGGGGGTGTGGCTTAGCATGACCACACCTGCGCTGAGAGGTTGGTGCGTGGCAGGGGGCGTGGTTTAAGGCTGTAGTGTGTGAGCATGGGGTGGAGCGGGAGGCGTGGCCTCCGGCGGGGGGGCGTGTCCCATCGTGGCCCCGCCCCCAGCTGGCAGAGCAGTCGCTGATGAAGAGCGCCATCAAGACCTCGGAGGAGTCGTGGATCGAGCAGCAGATGCTGGAGGACAAGAAGCGGGCGACGGACTGGGAGGCCACCAACGAGGCCATCGAGGAGCAAGTGGCCCGCGAGTCTTACCTGCAGTGGCTGCGCGACCAGGAGAAGCAGGCGCGGCAGGTGGGTGTCCCTCCAGCCCCCCATGTGTCCCCATCACTGCATGGGGGGTTTCATGGGTCCCCGTGTCCCCGCAGCCCCGCAAGGCCAGTGCCACGTGCAGCTCAGCCACGGCAGCGGCCGCCAGCGGCCTGGAGGAGTGGAGCGGGCGCTCGCCTCGGCCACGCAGCGCGGCCCCATCGCCTGAGCACCCCGGTCTGCACCCCGAGGCGCCCGGCCCCAAGCCCCCCTCACCCGGAGCACCCCCCGCTGGCAAACCCCCATCGCCCTGTGCCCCAGGTGGGTCTCAAAGTGAGCGCTATAGGGTGCTGTGAGGCTTCATCTGGGTGCTGTGGGGTCCTGGGGAACTGCAATTGGGTTGTATGGACCCAAACTGGGTGCTGTGGGGTTCTGGCGACCACAAACTGGGTGCTGAGAGATGCTAGGGAGCCCGGGCTGGGTACTGTGGGGTGCTGTTGGACTTAAACTGGGTGCTAGAATGTGTTGGGGGACCCAAATTTGGTGCTAAGGTGTGCTGGGCAGCCTAAACTGGGTGTTGGGAGTCACAAGCTGGGACCCTAACCTGGGGTGCTGGGGCTCTGTGGGGTCCTGGGGCTGGTGTCTGACCCTTTCCCGCCCCGCTCCAGGGACCAGCAGCCAGCTGGGGGCAGGGGGGGGCCGGGCCACCCCCCCGCTGGTGTCCCTGTATCCCGCGCTGGAATGCCGCGCCATCATGCAGCAGATGTCCCCCACTGCCTTCGGTGAGTTGGGGGCACCCAAACTGGGGGGGGGGGGGGGGGGGGAGTTGCGGTTATAGGGCTGTACAGGTTCTTACTGAGAGATGCTTTAGACTTAGGGGGTGTAGAGATGTCTTTGTTGGGGTACATCTCTGGGGAGGGTATGGTTTGGGGGTGGTCAAGGTGTGGTTTTGGGGGTTCAACTGTGGATTTCGGGGGGGGGCGAAGAAGCTCTTTTTAGGGGGGATTTATCCCCATTTGCTGCACTCTGCAGAGAGAGAAGATGCCCCAGAGCCTCATTTTTCACTTTGGGGGTACCAAGCTCTGCCCCCCACCCCCCCCACACCCCCCACATTAGCACTTTGGGTACGATGCCCAGCGGGGGGGGGGTCATGTTGTGTGTGTGTCCCCCATAGTAACCTATAGTAACCTATATAACCCCCCCCAGGCCTCAACGACTGGGAGGACGACGAGATCCTGGCGTCGGTGCTGGCCGTCTCGCAGCAGGAGTACCTGGAGACCATGAAGACCTCCCGCCACAGAGACCCCCCCACCGACAAGAGTTGATATTGAACCCCCGGACTGCACCCCCAACCCCCCCCGGCCCCCCCCCAAGGGACCTCTAGGTGGGGGGGAGGCATTTTACTATGGGGGGGGGGTCACGCAGACAACAACCTCCCCCCCCCCCCTTTCCACCAGGGAGGGGGACACAGCGCTGGACGCCGCGGGATGAGCCTTGGCTCTGCTGGAGTGGGGGGGACAGAAGCCGTCCCCCCCCATATTACAGCTGGAAGGAAGGGGGGGGGTGAAATGGGGTGGGGGGAGTCCTATTGGTTTAGGGTCTCCCCTTTGTTTCCCAATGGGGTTTTGCTGTTGGGGGGGGTCCCCATCTCTGCCCCCCCCCCCACCTCCTCCCAGAGCATCCCGTGCTCCCCCCCAGCCCCCGGGGGGGGGAGGCTGTGGGGATAGGGGTGCTGCCCTCTCCTCCCCCATTGCGCCCTGTTATTAAACTGATGCCCAGCAGCCCCCCCGGCCCTGTCTCTGCCTCTTCCCCAGCGGGGGGGGGGGGGGCCCAGGTGCTTGGGGGGGGTCGGTGCTGGCTCCTTCCAGCCCCTATGAGGGGGGGTCCTTCCGTAGGGGGTGATGCCCTTTACCCCCCGGGGGTGTTTTGGGGTGCCCCCCTCTTCTTTTGCCTTGGGCCGGGCCTGGGGCTGTCCCCCCATTGGGTGTTTACCTCGCCGTTGCCATGGTTACGCGTCGCGCACTGATTATGTGCCCGCCGCGGGAGCCAATCGGGGCCTGGAGGGGGGAGAGAAGGCAGAAGCGTCACTTCCGGAGCGCGACGGCGGCGGGAGGTCAGGCCCTGCTGAGGCTCCTGTAAGCGCCCGGCCCGCGCTCAGCGCCGCCGGTTCGGGGCCAACGGGGCCGGGAGGCGGAGAACGGGAACCGGGGGGTCGCTATAGGGTGGCGATAGAGCCCGTGCAGCGCCTGGTTGGGGCTTAGATGGAGAAGAGAAGATCAGGAGGGGCCTTCCCGCTCTCTGACAGGAGGATGGAGCCGTGAGGGGGCTGCTCTCTGCTCCCAAGGGATGGGACAAGAGGAAACGGCCTCAAGCTGCACCGGAAGGGGAGGGTTAGGTGGAGATGGGGAAGGATTTATCCATTGGAACAGGCTGCCCAGGGAATGGTCCTGGAAGCGTTCACACCCCTTGTAGCCGAGGCGCTGAGTGCCGTGGGTTAGTGGTGGCCTTGGCAACGCTGGGGAACACTTGGATTTGGTGCCGTTAAAAGTCATTTCCAACCCCAGTGATCCAGCGGCGAGGAGGCGCTGGGAATAACGCGGTACGGGCGCTGGGTCCTGCGCGGCTCCGTCTCCATGGCGACCGGTGGGCGGAGAAAGGGGCGTGGCCTCGGGCCCGGGTGAGGCTTTCTATTGGTCAGTGGGCGGGGCCATCGTTCGCGGGGCGTGGGGGGCGCCGGTGCACGCGCAGAGCGGGCGCGAGCGGCATGGAGCTGCGCGGGGGGGCGGCAGCGGCGGGCGCGAGGACCGGTGGGGGGGAAACGGGAACGGGAACCGGGGGGGGGGAACGGGAAAGGGGGGGTCCTGGGGGGGGGCGCTTGAGGGGATCATGAGGGAGGGTTTGGGGGCGGTCCTGGCGTTGGGGGGGGTGTCGGGTCTGAGGGGGGGTCCTGAGGGGAAAGTGGAGTCTTGGGACTTGGGAGGGGGGGTCATGAGGAGCAACGGAGGAACGGGGGGGGTGATAGGGGTCGTGGTGTAATTGCGGGGGGGCGAAGGGGGGTTCCGGCACGGGGGGGGCCGCATTTCGGGGGTTCTCATGGGAGAAGGTGGCTCCTGGGGCCGGGGGGGGGAACACGGGGTCATTGTGGGGCTGTTGGGGGGGTGCTGATGGTGACCCCCCCATGACCCCCCCCGCAGATCCAGAGAAGAGGAAAAAGAAGCGCAAAAAGGACAAGAAGCAGAAACCGGTGCCGCGGTGAGGGGGGGGGGGGACAGTGGGGCCCGACCCCCCCACAGCCCCCTGTGACCCTCAGGGCTATTGTGTGGGGGGTGGAAACGGGACACACCAAAGGCCCATGGGGGGGGGGAGGCACGTTCCGGGGCCACCCCTCCCCCCACCGGGGCTATTTTTAACCCCGCGGGGCCCTGAGGTCAGTTCTATTTTGGGGGGGTGATGTCCCAGAATGCCTCATTCCCCCCCCCCCCCACGGCTGCAGCATGGGCCCTCCCCCCCATTCCCACTGTGGTATCACCCTGTACCCCCCCTTCCAGCATGGGGGAGACCACTGAGGGGACCCCGGGGGGGGGTACAGGGAGCTGAAGTTTGGGTTCCTATTGTGCTTCCCCCCCTCCAGGACCCCGACCCCCCCTGAGGACACATCCCCGGAGCCCCCCCACCCCCTGCCCCTGCTCTCCGAGGGGCTGCTGGGCTCGGATGAAGGGGAGCAGGAGGACCCCCGCGATTACTGCAAAGGTGGGGGTGCCCCATGCACGGGGGGGTGCCGGGGGGGGGCAGCACCCAAGGGGATAAACCCCCCCCATGCCCCCCCATAGGTGGGTATTGCCCCGTGCGCATCGGGGACCTCTTCAATGGGCGCTACCACGTGGTGCGGAAGTTGGGGTGGGGGCACTTCTCCACCGTGTGGCTCTGCTGGGACGTCCGGTGAGTGCCCAAAGGGGGGGACCCCCAAAGGGGGGGTTGTTGAGAGGGGGTCCCCTCAATCCCTCTGTGTTCCCCCCCCATAGGCGCAAGCGGTTCGTGGCGCTGAAGGTGGTGAAGAGCGCGCCGCAGTACACGGAGACGGCGCTGGATGAGATCAAGCTGCTCAAATGTGTGAGTGAGGCCGGGACCCCCAAATGGGACCCTAAGCCCCCCCCGGTTCCATCCATCTCCCCCATTGCCCCCCCAGGTCCGTGACTCGGACCCCAGTGACCCAAAGCGGGAGAACATTGTGCAGCTCATCGATGACTTCAAGATCTCAGGGGTCAACGGTGTCCGTATCCTACTGGGGGGGGAGCTTAAGGAGGGGGACACCCCCAGTGTTCACCCCATGGGGGGGGTGTCAGGTGGCCACACACTCCTTGACCCCCCCCCCCCAAGATGTGTGCATGGTGCTGGAGGTGCTGGGCCACCAGCTCCTGCGCTGGATCATCAAATCCAACTACCAGGGGCTGCCGCTGCCCTGCGTTAAGAGCATCGTGAGGCAGGTGAGGGGGTCCCACATCACCCCATATCTCCCCCTATGTCCCCCCAAATCCCCCTTACATCCCCCCGCATCCCCAGACCCATGTGGGGACCCCAACCCCCCCCCCCCCGAGCCCCGTGGGGACCCCCATTGTGTTGGGCCGCAGGTGCTGGAGGGCTTGGACTATCTGCACACCAAGTGCAACATCATCCACACCGACATCAAGCCCGAGAACGTGCTGCTGCGGGTGGGGGAGCCCTTCGTGAGGCAGCTGGCGGCCGAGGCAGCGCGATGGGCCCGTGGCGAGGGGCCCCCCCAAAGCGCAGGTACCCCCAAAACCCCTCTTGTGCAATGGGATGGCCCGGGGGGGACCCCTCTGGCACTGACACCCCCCCCGGTTCTCTCTGCAGTGAGCTCTGCACCACAGGATGGACCCGTGAGTGTCACATACATGCGCCCCGTGCACCCCTCACGCTGCTCCTTGCACACACATGCGCCCCGTGCACCCCTCACGCTGCTCCTTGCACACACGTGTGCCCCATGCACCCCTCACGCTGCTCCTTGCACACGCGTATGCCCCATGCACCCCTCACGCTGCTCCTTGCACACACGTGCACCCCTCACGCTGCTCCTTGCACACGCGTGCGCCCCGTGCACCCCTCACGCTGCTCCTTGCACACGCGTGCGCCCCGTGCACCCCTCACGCTGCTCCTTGCACACACGTGCGCCCCGTGCACCCCTCACGCTGCTCCTTGCACACGCGTGCGCCCCGTGCACCCCTCACGCTGCTCCTTGCACACGCGTGCGCCCCGTGCACCCCTCACGCTGCTCCTTGCACACGCGTGTGCCCCATGCACCCCTCACGCTGCTCCTTGCACACGCGTGTGCCCCATGCACCCCTCACGCTGCTCCTTGCACACGCGTGTGCCCCATGCACCCCTCACGCTGCTCCTTGCACACACGTGCGCCCCGTGCACCCCTCACGCTGCTCCTTGCACACGCGTGCGCCCCGTGCACCCCTCACGCTGCTCCTTGCACACACGTGCGCCCCGTGCACCCCTCACGCTGCTCCTTGCACACACGTGTGCCCCGTGCATCCCCGCCCCAGGAGCGCCTCTCCCGGGCCCAGCGGCGCCGGCGCCGGCGGCAGCGGCGGCGGCAGAGCCAGCGCCTGGCCCAGTGCCTGCGGGACCTGGAGCGGCTGCGGGAGCCCGGAGCGTCGCCAGGGGGCGCCGGTGACAACGGTCAGTGCAGGCCGGGCCATGGGGGGGTGTTGGGGGGCAGAGCCCCATAGAATGGTTTGGGCCCTCCTGGGGAAGGAGCTTTGTGTCCCTGGGGGGTGGTTTGGGGGCGTTCCATGAGGGTCTGAGGGTACGGCTGGGGTCTGCTCCATGAGGCCGTTATGGGGGGGGGGCCATGGGGACCCCTCATTCCCTGTTAGATCTGGAGGGGGTCTCAGGGGTCTCTTTCCCACCACCCCCCACAGAAGCCGCACCCCCGGACCACGAGGAGGGGGGGGGCAGCCCCCCCAGCGGCGCCTCCTCCTCGGGGGTTCACACGCTCCCGGCCGGCGGCTCCAGCGACGGCCTCTCCGGGGGCTCCTGCACCTCGGGGGGGCTCCTGGCCCGGCGCCCCCTCAGCCCCAGCTCCGCCTCCGACTCCCTCCTCACCCCCACGTCCAGCTCCCTCATCTCAGGGGGCTCGGGGGGGCCCCCCGCACCCCTTGGTGAGTAGAGTGGGGTGGGGGGTGGGAATGGGGGGGGCAATTGGGAGTGCTGAGGGGTAATTGGGGGGGTGGAATTGGGGGTGTAAGGGGGAGGTGGGGGTCAATATGGGGGTCTTGGGGGGCATCAGTGGGGCTCGAGGGGTCCTTGGGGTGCCCCTGCTGATGTCTCTGCTGGTACCCCACAGGTGGGGGGCTCCTGGGGGGGCAGGAGAACCCCCTGGACCCCCGCTGCGCCCCCCGGCTCCGTGTCAAGATTGCTGACCTGGGCAACGGCTGCTGGGTGGTGAGGGGGCAACAGGGGGGCAGTGGGGGGGGGGGTTGGGTGCCCCCATTCGTTTAGGGGCACCTTGGGAAGAGCTGGGGGGCAGGGGGTGCCCCTGTGGGTAAGGGGTGACCTGCGGCCCCCTCCAGCACCGCCACTTCACCGAGGACATCCAGACACGGCAGTACCGGGCATTGGAGGTGCTGCTGGGGGCCGGCTACGGGCCCCCCGCTGACATCTGGAGCACCGCCTGCATGGTGAGGAGCCCTGCCCCATGGCCTGCCCCAGAGCAGGCCCCACAGCTCCTCACAGCCCAGCTTTGCCCCCCCCAGGCCTTCGAGCTGGCCACAGGGGACTACCTGTTTGAGCCCCATTCAGGGGAGGACTACAGCAGGGACGAGGGTAGGCGGGGCCTCGGGAAGGAGGCGGGGCCTATGGGGGTGTGGCTGAATGTTGTGGGCGGAGCCAAGGGGGGGGACTGACGTGCTCCGCCCCCCCTCTCCCCACCAGACCACATTGCCCACGTGATCGAGCTGCTGGGGGAGATCCCGCGTCACGTGGCACTGGGGGGGCGCTTCTCCCGCGAGTTCTTCAACCGGCGTGGTGAGGGGCGGGGCCAGCGGGGGGGGGGGCGGGGCTAAAGCGGGAGAGGTGGGACCAGGGGCGGGGCTAAGAGAGGAGGAGTTAAGAAGGGAGAAACAGGCTTGGGGCAGGGCTAAAGCCTGGGGGAGGAGCTAAAGAGGGAGGGACCGTGTTTGGGGCGGGGCCTTGAGGATGACTCTGCAAGGGCTCTGCAAGCAGCTGAACCCACAAGGGGTGAGGCCAAGGGCACGGGGCGGGGCTTGGCAGCCTCATGGAGCAGGGGGGGGGTTACGGCCATGGCCAAGGTCCTGACGCTCCGGCCCCCCCCCCAGGGGAGCTGCGGCACATCCGGCACCTGCGGCCCTGGGGGCTGCGGGCGGTGCTGCAGGAGAAGTACGAGTGGTCCCGGGGGGCGGCCGCCGCCTTCGCCCGCTTCCTGCGGCCCATGCTGGCCTTCGAGCCGGCCCGGCGCGCCACGGCCGCCCAGTGCCTGCGCCACCCCTGGCTCCGCCCCTAGCCCCGCCCACAGCCCCGCAGCCAATAAACGTGCGGGAGGCAGCTCCAGGGGGGTTTATTGGGGGCGTGGTCTCGTGGTGGGGGCGTGGTCCTGCTCAGCCAATCAGGCGCGGGAGAGGTGGGAGATGATGCTCTGCACAGCGCCCGAGGTTGTGCCCTGTCCCCCGATGTCGGGAGTGTGCGTCTGGGGGCGGAGCCAGGCGATGGGCGGGGCTCGGTGGTGGTGCCGCACCAATGGGAGGGCGGGGATTGCTGGGGGAGGGTGGGGCTTACCCGTGGATCGTCCAATGAGGCGAGCACGGCCTGGCGGATGGCGGTGGCGTAGCTGTGCAGCCTGAAGGGGGGCAGAGTGAGGCCACGCCCCTCAAAGACACACCCCTCCCGTAGCCACCCCCCCCCCCCCCCCCCCCCCCCGCAGTCGAAGCCCCGCCCACCTGAGGTGGTCCAGCATCATGCAGGCAGCGAGCAGCGCCGCCGTGGGGTTGGCGATGTTGCGGTTGGCGATGCTCTTCCCCGTGTTCCGCGTCGCCTGCAGGCAATGCGATAATGGGGGTTGAGAGGGAGACCCCCACAGGCCCCCCCCCATTCATCTCCCACCAGGCCCCCCACCCCGTGCCCCCCATGACCCACAGTCTCGAAGACAGCGTAGTCGTGGCCATAGTTGGCACCAGGGACGAGGCCAGGGCCTCCCACCAGCCCCGCGCAGACGTTGTTGACGATGTTCCCATAGAGGTTGGGCATCACCATCACGTCGAACTGCTGCGGGCGCGACACCAGCTGCGGGGGGCAGAGCAGTCAGCACTGGGGGCACACTGGGGGCAGCACAGGGGGCACTGGGTGCAGAGCCCTACCTGCATGGTGGTGTTGTCCACGATCATGCTCTGGAAGCTGATCTCCGGGTATTCCGCTGCTACCTCCTTGCAGCACTGCAGGAAGAGCCCGTCCCCCAGCTTCCTGTGGATGGGATGGATTCAATGGGCTCCAGGGCCCCCCCCCCCCAAACCTCCCCCCCCTCCCAGCCCCCCACACGTACATGATGTTGGCCTTGTGCACGGCGGTGACAGAGCGGCGCTTGGCAGCGCGGGCCAGGCCGAAGGCGTAGTGAGCGATGCGACGCGACCGCCCGGCCGTGATGATCTTGAGGCTCTCCACCACCCCGGCCACGCTCTGTGGTGGAGGGGGGGCATCAGGACAGGGGGCAGGGCTTTGGGGGGGAGCCTGAGCCGAAGGGGGGGTGAGGGGGGCTTGGCTAGAGATGGGCATGGTCAGAGCAAGGGGAGTGTGGCCATGGCAGTGTCCCCACGGGGATGGAGTCACCTCGTGCTCCAGGCTGCTGTACTCGCCCTCGGTGTTCTCCCGCACGATGAGGATGTCGACGTCCCGGTGCCGCGTCTCCACCCCGGGCAGGCTCTGGCAGTGGATCACGTTGGCGTAAAGGTCCAGGCTGGTCCTGCCCCACCACAACACCCAGGTCAGGCTCCATGGTGTCCCCCCCTCCCCGGCCGTACTGACAGCCCCCTGCATCCCTCAGCTCTCACCGGATGAGGTTGTTCCGGGACTTGTGGCTGGGCGGGAGGTTGTGGTTGGTCTCAATGTTCCCTGGGGAGGGGATGGAGCCGGGGGTCAGGAGGTCCCCAGAGGTGCTGGGGGGGCTCCCCAGCCCCACACTCACCCTTGATGGCGACGCCGTTGCGGCGGATGGCCATGATGGCGGTGTGAACGTCGGCCTCGGGCGCCTCTGCGCCCACACGCACCTCCTCGAAGTCCACAGGCACACAGGCGTGCCTGGGGGCAGCGGTGGCCATGACACCCATCTCCTCCATGGAGGGGGACGGGAAAGGGGGGGGGCACCCACCTGAAGACCTCCTTGACGTGAAGCATCAGTTCCGGGCCGATGCCATCGCCCGGGATCAGCGTCACCGTGTGGCGGCCGCCGTACTTGGCAGGGGGCGGCTGCGGGGACACCGGGGGGTGAGGACCCGGGTGTCCCAGTCCCCAGGACCCCCTCTTCTTTACCCCCCCTCTCCCCCCAGTCCCCTGCCTGCAGAACCCCTCCACATGCAGACCCATGCATGCGTGCAACCCCCCCGTGCTTTTGGGGTCCCTCCCGCCCCGTTCTGGCCATACTCACGATGCTGGGCTGCTGCGGGGCAGGCGGCCGTGGCGTGCGGGAGGAACGGGGGCAGTTAAGTCACGGTGCCGGCACACGGGGAAGGGATGAGGGGGGAACGGAGCCCCCCCGGAACACACACACAGCAAGAACAACGTGCACCCCCCCCCGGGCCCCGAGCACCTCAGCAGGAGCCGCTCGGAGCCCCCTCAGTGACACACACCCCCCCACCCAAAACGGGCTCACAGCTCCTTGCTGTGCCCCACAGAGCCAAAGGGGGGCCCCTAAACCCACCCCATCCCCAGGAGGGAATAGGGAGGGGTTGGAGGGTGCCTCCCATCCCAGCACAAGGGGGCACCCCATGGTCTCTATGACCCCCCCAAGTGTTAGAGGGCCCTGGAGCACCGGGGTGGGGACAGGGCCCCCCGCAGACAAGGCACTTACAGGTGGGAGGTGGCGCCGCTCAGCATCATGGGAAATCCAAGCCTGAGGGGGGACAGGGAGGTCACAACCGGGAGCCTGCGCCCCCCCCAGAGACCCAGGACCCCCCCAAGGGATCCAGGACCCCCCCCAAGGGATCCAGGACCCCCCCAAGGGATCCAGGACCCCCCCGGGTCAGGCACAAGGCCCAACCTCCCACAGAAACATCAACCAATCACTGGGGAAGACGGTGCCCCTACCCGCCCGTTCACTGAGCGCACAGCCAATCAGCATTCAGGAGCCCAGAGAGCTCCACCGCAGCAGCCAATCAGAGCCCGATCCGCTTGACAGTTACTCCCGCCAATCCCAGCGGTTGCGTCCAATCAGATCCCCGCATTCCGCCCACACATCTCCATCCGCAAACCGGCCAATCAGAGCGCAGCATCCCCCCCCCCCCCCCCGGCCAGGGCCGCGCCGCGGGGCCGGGCCCGTCCCGCCGTGCCGCCCCCCGCGCCTCCCCCCGCGCTCACCGGGAGCGGCCACCGCGGGGCCGGGACCCGGAGCCGCCGCGATGCCCGCAGCGCCGCCGCCATCGCTGATGCTGCCCTGCCGCTCTCGCGAGACCTCGGCACCGCCAAGACACAGGGATGGTGGCGCCGCGAAATCTCGCGAGACTTCCCGCCCGCTCCCTCCCTCATGCCGCCGGCAGCGCCACACAAGTCGCAGCCGCCATTTTGTGCTGGTGGCACCGGGGCTTGGAGCCGGTTCCGCGGCTGCGCCTCGAGCCCGTTTCGGGGTGAAAACCGACCGAAAAGTCCAGGAGAGGCCGGGCCCGAAGCAGGCAGCTGTTGCCACGGGAACGCGCAAAGTTGCCCCTCTGCGCATGCGCCGGGGCGGGGCCTTTCCCCGCGCCACATAAGTCGCAGCTGCCATTTTATCCGGTAGGCTGCGCCATCGCGCATGCTCAATCCTCGGCCCCGCCCCGCCGCGGCACTCGGGCCACGTCGCTCGCGGTGTAGGCACCCGCAAACCGCAAAGCTCGCTCCCCATTGGCCGCAGGGCTCGCGGCGGCCCGCCTCCCTGCCGCTGATTGGGAGGGCTGCGGCGGAGGGCGGCGCTGATTGGTCCTCGGCTCGACCGTGAAGGGTGGGCGGTAGGCATGGCGGTGGTGGCGGTGCTGTTGCTGCTGGCGCTCGGTGCCGCGGGTACGGCGGCAGGTCCGGGGGTCCCGGGGCCTGTGAGGGGCTCAGGGTGGTCCCGGTGCACTGGGAACCTATGGAGGGGTTGCAGGGGGGGTGTCGGCGGTCCTGGTACCGGTTCTCACCGGCTGCCCGTTCTCCCCCGCCGCAGCGGAGCCGTGCCCGGAGCCCACCATCGTGCCCTCGTACTACACCACCTCGGACGCCGTCATCTCCTCCGAGAGCGTCTTCGTGGTGGAGATCTCCTTGGCCTGCAAGAACGGCGCCCAGGTGAGGCCCCCCCCCGTGTGTGTCTATGGAGGGGCTCCCGGTTTGCCCCCGCCTCACTCCGGTCCCGTTCCCTCCCCCCCGCAGAACGTGGCTCTCTACGCCGATGTCAACGGGAAGCAGTTCCCCGTCACCCGCGGGCAGGATGTGGGGCGCTACCAGGTGAACCCGAGGTCCCCATAGGGGGTTATGGGGGGCGGTCTATGGGGTCAGCGCTCACCGCACCCCCCCATAGGTGTCGTGGAGCCTGGAGCACCGCAGCGCCCAATCGGGCACCTACGAGGTGAAGTTCTTCGATGAGGAGTCCTACAGCGCCCTGCGGAAGGTGGGGACCCCTCTTGTGGCCCCCCCCATTGGAGCTGGGGGGTGATGGGTGCCCCCAGCCCGGCTCTTAAGCCCCTTCCCCCCCATGTTTAGGCTCAGCGCAACAACGAGGACGTGTCCCGGGTCCGGCCCCTCTTCACTGTCAATGTGGACCATAGGGTGAGTTGGGGGGGTCCTGTGGGGCTGGTGGGGTGTCCTTGTGGATATGGGGGAGTCCATGGGTGTTTGGGATGAAACTGGGGTGATTTGGGTGCGTTGGAAGGTGCTTGGGTGACCTGTGGGTGTTGATGAGGGGGTCCCCAGGATCTTAAAGGGATGAGGGGTGTTTTGGGGTGGCCCAGGGTGGGATTTTGGGGTGGATTTTGAGGATGGGGTTTAATATGGTGCTGGGGGGGGTTGGGGGGGGCAGCAGTGACACCCCACACACGTTTCTATAGGGCGCATGGAACGGTCCCTGGGTGTCAACCGAGGTGGTGGCGGCCACCATCGGCCTCCTGGTTTATTACCTGGCCTTCAGCACCAAGAGCAGCATCCAGGCATAGCCCCTCCCTCAGTGCCCCCCCCCGGGGGTCCCACACATCCTGGTGAGAATGGGGTGTCCCTGACATTGACCCCCCGCAATGGGGCACCTCTTCAATATGGGGATGGGGCTGAACAGTGAGGAACATTGGGGTGGGGCTGGGTCTGAATACAGTGGGGGGAACCCCCCGATGTGGGGGTGTCCTCAGCATCACAGAGCCCCTATAGTGGAGGGCGCGATGTTGCTGTTACCGCCCCAAAAGGGGGGGGTCTTGAGGTTTCCGCCTGTGCTGAGCAACGCAAAGGGTTCTCTTCAGCCGGAGCCGCTTCCCCTCCGGTTGTGCTTCGGATCTTTAAGCACAGTCGCAAAGGCAGAGGAGGAGCACGCGAGCTCCTGGAGCTGTGGAACAGCCAGGAATGAGGAACTCCTGCAGCCGGGCATAGGACACAGGGCGGCCGTGCTCGATCGAGGCAGCCTCACGACAAGTTGTGGTTTAGACCCGTGCGCGGGGTGAAGGCTGAATCAGTGCTGGCCCTGATCAGTTTGCTCTTAAAGACCCCCCTGGACAGGCGCGGGATGAAGACTGCAGCGGCCATCGGGAGGTGGGATCCGGCTTCCCCAGAGCCCGTGACTGCGGCGGAGGTTGGCTTGGCTGCAAGGAGCTTTGGCTGCGCTCACAAGAGCGCCTGTGGGGCGCGAGGTGCGTGCCCAGCGCCGGAACCGAGCCTGTGCTGCACTGACCTGGTCCCCGGTTCCGTTCTCACAGCCCCATGGGTCCTGCCTCGGGGGTCCCCCATGGCAGGGGGGTGCCCGCTGCTGTACCCCAATAAAGGTCTCCCTCCACCACCTCCTCCCTGTGTCTGTGATGGGGTCTGTGCCCCCCCACCGGCGCCTGCTGTCTGATGACATCACACACGGCTCCAGACAGGGGTGATGTCATCAGTGACAGTGTCTGACCTCACGGGGGGGGTGCATATGGGGGGGTCTCCCCATTGCACCCCGATGTCCTCGGGGGGGGTTCCCATCATTCTCTGCGTGTCACTGCCGGGAATGGGGGGGGGGGGGGGGGGGGGCCCTCCCTTCACGTGGGGCACCGAAGGGTGCGCCCCACCCACCACGGGGCTGGCTCAGGGTGAGGCCATGGGGGCGGGGCCAGGCGGGGCAGGGGGCGGGGCCAGGCGGAGGGGCGGGGCCTGCGGGCGGATTATGTCAGCCCCGCGGCAGCCGCAGCCCCGAGCTGGGAGCGGAGCGAGCAGGTACCGGGGGGGGGAGCGGCGACAACGGGAACAGCGACCGGGGGCTGGCGGGGCGGGGGGCGCTGCTGCGGGAAGAGCCGAGGGGCCGGGGCTCAGGTAAGGGCGGATCTGTTGGTGCTCCATAGGGCTGGGCTGAGGTAAATGTGGGTCTGTTGGTGCTCCATAGGGCTGGGCTGAGGTAAATGTGGGTCTGTTGGTGCTCCATGGGGCTGGGCTGAGGTAAATGTGGGTCTGTTGGTGCTCCATAGGGCTGGGCTGAGGTAAATGTGGGTCTGTTGGTGCTCCATAGGGCTGGGCTGAGGTAAATGTGGGTCTATTGGGTGTATATGGAGCCGGGGCTGAGGGAAGGGTGGATCTCGAAGGTCTGTATGAGGTTGGGCTGAGATGAATGTGGTTCTATTGAGTGTTTATGGGGCTGTGCTGAGGAAGGGGGGATCTATAGGGTCTGTGTGGAGCTGGGCTGAGGTAAGTGTGGGTCTGTTGGGTAGCTATGGGGCTGGGCTGAGGTGAATGTGATCTATAGTGTCTTCATGTGGCTGGGGTTGAAACAAATATGGTCCTATAGAGCATCTGTGGGGTCAGAACTGAGGCAAAAGCAGTTCTGTAGGAATTCTATAGGGCCAGATGGAAATAAAGGTGGATCTATAGGGTGTTTATGGGCCTGGGCTTGGGTACAGGTGGCTCTATCAGGTGTCTATGGCGCAGGGTTGGGATACAGGTAGCTCTATAGGGTATCTGTGGGGCTGGGTTGGGTACAGATGGGTCTATAGGGTGTTTACACGGCTGGGCTGAGGCAACGGGTTGTGCATGGGGCCATGGGGTCCCTATGGGGCTGAACTGGGGGCTCTGTGGGATCCCTATGGAGTCCCAATGGGGCTGTGGGACGTCTATAAGCTCTCTGTGCCGTCTCCATGGGGCTGGGTGCTCTCTGTAGGGTCTCTGTGCCATCCCCATAGCGGTGGGTGGGTGCTGTGGGGTGTCTGTGGGGCTGGGTGCACTCTATAGGGTCTCTGTGCCATCCCTCTGGGGCTGGGTGGGTGCGCTCTATGGGGTCTCTGTGCCATCCCTATGGGGCTGGGTGGGTGCTGTGGGGTGTCTGTGGGGCTGGGTGCACTCTATAGGGTCTCTGTGCCATCCCTCTGGGGCTGGGTGGGTGCGCTCTATGGGGTCTCTGTGCCATCCCTATGGGGCTGGGTGGGTGCGCTCTATGGGGTCCCTGTGCCATCCCTATGGGGCTGGGTGGGTGCTGTGGGGTGTCTGTGGGGCTGGGTGCACTCTATAGGGTCTCTGTGCCATCCCTATGGGGCTGGGTGGGTGCGCTCTATGGGGTCTCTGTGGGGCTGGGAGGGGCTCTATGGGGTCCCGGCCCGCGTCCAACAGATGGGTGGGGTCGGCGGGGGGGGGGACACACACTCGATGGAACCGCCCCTGTCCCGTCGTCCCCCCCCCCGGGGCGGTGTCCGGATTCCGGGGGGGGTTTGGGGGTATCCGGTTCCCCGACTCCAGTGATTTCCCTACAGGTGCCGCCGCCCCTCCCCCCACCTGCAGCTCCCGGGGCCGCGGGGGGGAGGGGCTGCCCCGGGGGGGGGAGAGGAAGGGGGGGGGTCACCGCCCCCCCCCCCCCCCCAAAGGAATTCGGGGTCAACAACGGCGCCTTGTTCCCGCCGGGCCCGCCCCCGTTTCCGCCCGGGGGGGGGGGGTGTGTGTGTGCTGGGAAGAGCCGGGCGGGGCGGCGCTGTCCGCGGTGCTGAGGCGGGGGGGGGGGGGGCGCACCAAAGAGGGGGGGTCGCGGGGGGGGGTCGTGCGGGTCCCGAGCCAAGGTGACAGGTTCCTCATCAGCCGTTGTCATGGCAACGGGCGCATCCGGGGGGGGAAGGGGGAGGGGAGGCGGTGGCCGCTACACAATGGAGATGGGGGGGGTGGGCTCCTGATGTTGGCCCCCCCCCATACACAAACACCCCCCCCCCCCACCGGTGTGTTCTGTGCTGTCCCCCCCCTAGGCTGCCGCCCGCCCCGGCCATGGCGCTGCCCCGGGGCTTCAGCCTCGTCCTGCTCCTGCTGCCGGTGCTGGGGGGGCCCGGTGCCGCCATCACCATCCCCCAGGAGTGTGAGTGGGGCGGGGGGGGCTGGCACGAGGACCCCCCCTCCTTGCACGAGGACCCCTCCTTGCACGCTCGCCCCTTGGCATGAGGACCCCTCGCACGAGTGAACCCCGCGCCTTTGCATGAGGACCCCTCCTCGCACACTCGCCCCCTTCTTGAGCACGAGAGCCCCCCCTGCACGAAGACCCCCCCCCCTGCACGAGGGCTGCCCGCGCCTTTGCACGAGGACCCTTCCTGCGCACGCTCTTTGCCCCCCACCCCGTCTCGGCTGCTCACGAGGACTCACAAGGGCCTTGCACGCCTGGAGGGGGGGGGTGTCCCCCCCCCCCGCTCACTGCTGTGTTTCTTCCCCCCCCTCTGCCCCCCCGGATGCTGCAGATGGGCAGCACGACTGTGAGTGTCGGGGGGGGGGGCGGGTCTGGAGTCGCTGGGAGGGGGGCTCGGGGGAGGCTCCCTGAGGTCCCCATGGGGTCCTTGGCTTTGCTGGGCGGGGGACCCCATGGGGTGTCCCCACCCCACTGACATCCCCCCCCCCCGCAGTCCTGCAGCCCCCCGAGCTGACGGAGCAGCCCCCGGAGCAGCTCGTTGTGTTCCCCAGTGATGATGTGGTGCTCAAGTGCGCGGCCACCGGCAACCCCCCGGTCCAGTGAGTGTGATTTCCCCCCCCCATCCCTCCCCATCGCCCCACCGGTGCCCCCCGCGCTCCCCGGTAACGGAGCCGGGCCCGCAGGTACCGCTGGACGCGGGAGGACGAGCCCTTCGTGCCCGAGGAGCACCCCGGGGTGTCGCTGGCACCGGGTTCCGGGACGCTGCTCATCAACGCCAGCCTAGCCGGGCGCTTGCAGGGCCGGTACCGCTGCGCCGCCAGCAACGCGCTGGGCACGGCGCTGTCCACCGAGAGCCGCGTCATCGCCGAGAGTGAGAGCAGGGCCCCGGGCACCCACCTGAGCTGATCCCAGTGCCCCCAGCACCCACCTGAGCTGATCCCAGTGCCCCCAGCACCCATCCGAGCTGATCCCACTGCCCCCAGCACCCATCCGAGCTGATCCTAGTGCCCCCCAGCATCTAAACCTGCACCCAGTGACCCAAACCCTGCCCTGAGGTCCCCTAAACCCCCCATGAATCCGCCGTAATTGGCTCTGGAGTCCTCTAAATCCATCCAGGGTGCCCCAGAGCCCTGTGAGGGTCCCCTAAACCTTCTCAGAGCCCCGGAGGGTCCCCAAAATCCCCCTGGGATCCCCCAGATCCCACTGGGTCAGCATAAAGCCCCCTCACCCCCATTACCTCCAATGAGCCCTCACCAGGGGTCCCTGGTTTGTGGGGGCACATGGGGTCTCTGGCTGGTTTTGGGGGGTCCCTGCCTGGTTTGGGCCCACCCCCAAGCCATTGTGATCCCCAGACACGCCACAGTGGCCCAAGGAGAAGGTGCTGCCGGTGGAGGTGGAGGAGGGCGACCCCGTTGTGCTGCCCTGTGACCCCCCCAAGAGCGCTGTGCCCCCCAAGATCTACTGGCTCAACAGCCGTGAGCAATGGGGCAAGGCGGGAGGGGGGCGGCTCATCCCTCACCCCTTATCCCCTCACCCCACTGCACCCGTATACTGCCCCTATGCACCCCATTGAACCCACTGAACCCCGTGGGACCCCCCTGCATCCCATTACCCCCTCCCTCATCCCCATCAGACCCTCTGATCACTCCGTACCCTCATAACCCCTTGGCACCCCCACTATACACCATTGCACCCACACAACCCCCTGGGACCCCCCTGCACTCCTTAACCCTCCTGCCACCCCATGGCACCCCACATCACTCCTTGGGTCCTGATGTCCCTTTACCCCCTCATCACACTCCATTTCCCTCTCAATGCTCTGCTGCACCCCACACCCCCCTGTCCCGGTTCTCCCCCAGTGTCAGGGCCTGTCTGACCCCCCCCATCCCCGCAGGCATCGTGCACATCGCGCAGGACGCGCGGGTCAGCATGGGCCAGGACGGGTTCCTGTACTTCGCCAACGCGCTGGTGCGGGACAGTCACCCCGACTACATCTGCCACGCGCACTACCTGGGCCCCCGCACCATCATCCAGAAGGAGCCCCTCGACCTCCGCGTCGCCCCCAGTACGTGGGGTGCCCCCAGAGACCCCCAAAGACCCTTTACCCCCTCTCCAAGTCTCTTCTTCACCTTAATCCTCCCTTCCGAAACCCCACTGCAGCATCCACGCAACTGCCCCGTGTTTCCCCACACACACTTTGGGATCAATCCCCAACACCCCTGGTTTGGGGTCCCCCGAAAAGCCCACTGCAGGGGGGGTCCTTGTGAGTATGGGAGGGACTCAGGAGGGTCTCTTGGTGAATAGGGGACCCTTGGGACGAGTCTTGGGGCTCATGGTGGGGGGTTCTAAGTGAATGGAGGATGCCTGCAGCATGGGGGGAGTCCTTAGGAGTATGGGAGAGCACTAAGGCCCTGGGGAGGGATCTCTGGGACTGCCTCTCCCCCCCACTAACCCCCCTTTCCCCCCCCCCTCAGGTAACATGGTGCAGTCCCGCCGTCCCCGGCTCGTGGTGCCGCGGGACCCGCAGCCGTCCCACATCGCCCTGCGGGGGGGGACGCTGGTGCTGGAGTGCATTGCCGAGGGGCTGTGAGTCTGGGGGGGTTTGGGGGTGCCGGGGGGCCCTGGGGGGGATGCTGAGGGGGTCCCTGTCCCGTCTCTGACACGGGGACCCCCAGCCCCACGCCGTCGGTGCGGTGGCAGCGGCTGAACGGGCCCCTCCCGCTGAGCCGGGTCTCGCTGGAGAACTTCAACAAGACCCTGCGGCTGCGGGACGTGGAGGAGGCGGACGACGGCGAGTACGAGTGCGTGGCCGAGAACAGCCAGGGCCAGGCGCGGCGCAGCCACCTCGTCACCGTGGAGGGTACGGGGGGCGCTGGGGGGCACTGGGAAGCAAGCAGAGACACTGGGAGCTGGTGGGAGTCACTGCGGGGTGTGCTGGGGGTAATGGGGGACACCAGCATGGGAACTGGGGGCACTGGGAGGCACTGCGGGGTGTGTGTGGGTCCCTGACGTCCCCTCTCACCCCCGCAGCGGCCCCGTACTGGGTGCGGCGGCCGCAGAGCGGCGTGTTCGGGCCGGGGGAGGCGGCGCGCTTGGACTGCGCTGTGCAGGGCAAGCCCCGGCCCCTCCTGTCCTGGCGCATCAACGGCGTCCCCATCGACGGTAAGGGGACGGGGGGGATCGGGGTCCTTCTGGGGCTCTCTGGAAGGGATAAATGTGCAGGGGGTGGGGTAGGGGTCCCCAGGGAGGCAGTGAGGTGTTCCTCAAGGAATATGGGGAGGTCCCCGGGGGTGGGTAGCTGGGTAGAGGGGGAGGTTGTGCGGGGATCCCCGGCGGTGGTGGGGTCCCTGGGAGGTAGCGGGATATGGGGAAGGGTGTCCCAGGGGTGTTGGGGGGTCCCTGGGGCTGTGTGGGGGTCCCGGGACACTGCGGGGTTCCTCACTGGGCCATTGCAGAGGTGCCAGGCTCCGCTCACCGTACAGTGCGGGACGGGGCACTGGTGCTGTCTCGGCTGGACCCCAATGACACGATGGTGGCCCAGTGCGAGGCCCACAACAGCCACGGCCGCCTCTTGGCCAACGCCTTTGTCTACGTTGTGGGTGCGTGAGGGGTGTTTTGGGGGTGTGTGTGGTGACATGGGGGTGTCCCGGTCGCCGGAACCCTCCCCAGCCCTCCTCCAGCCAGGGGGTTCCCCCGGGTACCCCCATCCCTGCAGCAAGAGGCTGGCCCTGGCAGCTGTCGCCATGGCAACGGCATCCCCCTTCACCGCATTCTCCCTGGCAATGGTCCCTGCGGTGATGGCGTTGCCTTGGCAACCACATCCCTGTGTGATGGTGTTCCCCAGCCACAGACGGGGGTCCCCCAGCAACCAAATCCTCTCTCCGCCCTGACAACCATATCCCCACCCCAGCAACCATTTCCATGGCAACCGTGTCCCCCCTAGCAACCACCCCCCATGACACCCTTCGCTGGTAACCGCTTAGCAGCCAGCCCCATGGTAACTGTTGTTCCCTCCAACCATTCCCATAGCAACAGGTCCCTCACCTGGCCATCACCATGGCAACACAGCCTGGAGACAGTTACTATGGCAACCTGCCTCATCAATCACTGCTCCTATGGCAACCCTGCAGTGATGGACCCCTCTTATGGGGTACCTGTTGCTATGGTGATGGATGGGACTGCCTTGATGCTGTGGGAGGTTGGGGGGGGGGATTTGGGGGTCCGGGGGTGTCCCCCCTCTGCATTCCCATCCTTGCCTTCCCCCCAGAGCTGCCGGTGAAGATCCTGACAGCGGATGAGACCCCGTACGCGGTGGTGGAGAACCGGACGGTGTTCCTGCACTGCCGAACCTTCGGGGCCCCTGCACCCACCGTGGAGTGGTGAGATCCCCCCCGACCCCCCCAAACCCCCTCCAGACCCTCTAAAGCCCCCCTCAATGCTTTCCCTCCCACCCAAGGCTGACACCAGGGCTGGAGCCGGCACTGCAGGATGACCGGGCCTTCGTGTTCACCAATGGGACCCTGCGCCTGGGCCCGGTGGTGCGGGGGGATGCCGGTACCTTCATCTGCAGGGCCCACAATGCCCACAGCAACGACAGTGTCAGTGCCCACCTCGATGTTAGAGGTACCTGCACCCCCCGGGGACCCCCAAATCCTTCCTGAGTTCCACCAGGGGCTGCTCGGACCCCCTGAGACCTCCTGAGGCTCCTATGTCCTTCCTAGGAACCCCCCCAGGCACTTTAGGGCCCCCCAAATCCTTTCCAGGGCCCCCCAGCACCAACCAGGTCTCTTCTGGGATCCCCAAGAGCCTCATAGACACCCCAAACCCTTCCTGCCCCTTCCCTGTTAACCCTTTCCCTCCCGTGTCAGTGGCGACACGCATCGAGGTCCCCCCCCAGAGTGTGACGGCAAAGAAGGGGCAGACAGTGACGTTTCGCTGCGGCGCCACCTTTGACCCGGGGCTGTCACCACGGGGGCTTGCGTGGTACCGGGATGGGAAGCGCCTCCAGGACACAGCCGATAGCGATAAGTGAGGACACGGGGGGGGTTGGGGGCTTTCGGGGGGGTCTCCAATGGTGGCTGATGGGGATAGCCCCGCAGGTACGTGCTGAGCGGGGACACGCTGACAGTGACCACGGTGGATTACATGGACCAGGGCACGTTCCGGTGCCGCGCCTGGACCCAGCTGGATGCGGTCGAGGCTGAGGCACAGCTCCGGGTTGTGGGTGAGAAGCGCCTGCACTGGGAGGGGGGGGATTATGGGGGACACCCAAAACTCCGTGAACCAGCAAAACCCCCAAAACCTCCCCTGTTGTGCCCATGGTACAACCCTGGTCCTACCCATGGTACCCGCTGGTTCTGCCCATGGTACCCCCCCTGTTCTGCCCTTGGAACCCCTCAGTTCTGCCCATGGTCCTGGTGTGATTCTGCCTCAGTCCTCCCCAGTAACCCCAGTTCCCTATAGGCCGGCCAGGCCCCGTGCGGGACCTGCAGGTGCTGGAGGTTGACGAGCGCAGGATCCGGCTGAGTTGGATCCCGGGGGATGACAACAACAGCCCCGTGGAGAGTAAGAGGGGGTTCCTGGGGGGGGGTGGTCCGGGGTGGTCATGGTGGGTTTGGGGGTGCTGTGGGGGCTCAGGAGCCCCCTGAACCCCCTGTGCCCCCCCCAGAGTTCGTGGTGGAGGAGGAGGAGGAGCTGTTCGGCGCCGGGCGCTTCGTGGAGCGGGTGACGGTGCCGGGGGGGCAGCCTTGGGCCCCGCTCACGCTCTCCCCCTATGGCCGGTACCGCTTCCGTGTGCTGGCGGCCAATGCCTACGGGCGGGGGGAGCCCAGTGCCCCCAGTGCGCCCATCACCACCCCCCCGGCAGGTGAGTGACCCCCCCGAGCCCCAAACACCCCCCCCAGCACCCCAAACCCCTTGTCTGCATCCCCCTCTGCACCCCAGCTGCCTCCCATGGGTGAGTGATCCCCAAACCTCTTTCCCTCCCCCAACGTTCCTGGGGAGCATGAGCCCCCCTCAAAGGGACCCCAGACCCTTCCCTATACCTCTGTATTACCCCCTCCCAGTGGGTATTGACCACCCAAAGCGGTTGGGGGGGGGGGGGGGAAGAGTTTTTTGGGAGGGTCTCTGAGCCTCCCCCCCACCCCCCCCCAGCCCCTGAGCGCAACCCCGGGGGCGTGAAAGGTGAAGGGAATGAGACCAGCAACATGATCATCACTTGGCAGGTACCGGGGATCCAGGGTTTGGGGGTCCCAGTGGGGTTTTGGGGGGTCTGGGGCAGGTTTGGGGGGGTCTGGGGCAGATTTGGGGGGGCTCCCATTGGTTTGGGGCAGGTTTGGGGGGGCTAGTGGGATTTGGAGGGTTACCATGGTCTTGGGGCAGGTTGAGGGGGGATCTGGGACAGGTTTGGGGGGTTCACATTGGCTTGGGGCAGGTTTGGGGGGGCGGGGGGGTGTTTGGGGTCCGGGGGGGTTGGGGGGTATCTGGGGTGCGGGGGGTATTGGGGACGAGGGGGGGGTTGGGGATATTTGGGGTGCGGGGGGGGGCGCTGAGGCCCTGCCCGCAGCCGCTGGCGCCGGGGGACTGGAACGCGGCCGAGGTGCGGTACCGGGTGCAGTGGCGCCCCCTGGAGCCGGAGCGGGGCCGGTGGCACGAGGAGACGGTGCCGGGCCCCCCCGTGGTGGTCGTGGGCACCCCCACGTTCAGCCCCTACGAGATCCGGGTGCAGGCGCTCAACGAGGCCGGGAAGGGCCCCGAGCCCCCCGTTACCATCGGCTACTCGGGGGAGGACCGTGAGTGGGGGCCCCCAACACCCCCCGTGGGGACACCCCAAATCTGGGGGTGATGGAAGAGCCCAAGGGGGGGACACCCCAAATCTGGGGGTGCATTCTGGGACCCCCCTCTGGGGATAGCCCCTATGGGGGTTCCTCATGGTGTGTCCCCCCCCCATGGATGTGCTTCTGACTGCTCCCTCCCCCCCCCAGTGCCGTTGGTGTACCCCGAAAACGTGGGGGTCGAGATCCTGAACAGCACCAGCGTGCGGGTGCGCTGGAGCCTGACGGGGCCCCCCCGCGACCTGCGCGGCCACCTCCGCGGCTTCCGGGTGAGGGGGTGCTGGGGCTCAGTTTGTGGGTGCTGGGGGGTGCTTTTGGGGGGTCCCTGTTACCTGATGTCTGCGTGTCCCCCATAGGTGCTGTACTGGCACGAGGGCTGGGTGGGGGAGCGCGCTCGGCGCCAGGCCCCCCCCGCGCCCCCCGGAGCCGCCTCCCCCCCGCCGCGGGTGCTGGCGGTGCCGGGTGAGGCCCGCGGGGTGGTGCTGGGGGGGCTGCGGCCCTGGAGCCGGTACCGGCTGCGGGTCCTGGTGTTCAACGGCCGCGGCGATGGCCCCCCCAGCGACGAGATCCACTTCGACACCCCCGAGGACGGTGAGAGCCCCCCTGTGCCCGGAGCTGCCCTATGGGACCCGTGGAGTCCCCCAGAGTGCCCCTGAGAGCCCCCAAGTGCATCCCCAGGACCCCCAGTCTTGCCCAGGGACCCCCAAATCCTCCTTTGGGACCCCTATGTCCATTCTGGAGACCCCCAACCCTGCCTGGGGATCCCCATATAGTCCAGGGGACCCTTAACTCCATCCTGGGAACCACCAACCCTGCCTGGGGACCCCGAAATACCCCAGAGCCCCCTCTCCCCATCTGGGCCCCCCGCTGTCCCAGGGCTCTCCCACTCTCCCCGCCCCGGGGGGGGTCCCTGACTCTGCCGCCCCCCAGTGCCGGGTCCCCCCGAGGAGCTGCACGTGGAGCGGATGAACGAGACCACCCTCGCCCTGGAGTGGAAGCGGCCGCGCCACCCGAACGGCGTCTTGACGGGGTTCCTGCTGCAGTACCGGCCCGGTGCGCTGGGGGCGCTGCGGGGAGCGCTGGGGGCATTGGGAGCTCCCGCTGGGATTGGGCTCTAGGGGCGCTGGGCTGGGCTCTGGGTGCAATGGGATGGGGATCTGGAAGACCGGGACCACTGGGATGGGGATCTGGGAGCACTGGGGGTCCCGGGGGCGGATCCCGGCTCCCGTGTGCGCTGACTCCGCCCCCCCCCGTAGAGAACCATTCTGAGGAGGAGCCACCGGACGAGCTCTCGTTCCCTGCCGGGACCCTCAACACGACCCTGGGGCGGCTTCAGCCCCACGCTCGCTACCGCCTGGCCCTGCGCGCCCTGAGCCGGGTCGGGCCCGGCGCCCCCGTGCTGCGCCTCGGCAGCCTCCGGCCCGAGCCCGGTGCGTGCCCCGGTACCGCGGGGGGGAGGTCCGGTACCGCGGGGGGGGGAGCTCGAAACTGCCTTGAAACCACGACGGGCTCCATGAGACCCCTGCGGGGGGACCCCAAAGCCACCATGGAGGGGCCTGGAAATGCCACCTTGAGATCTCCCCCCCAACTCCCCCCATGACCCTCCCAATAAACTCCAATGGACTCCGTCAGGCGCCAGTCCCCCTCAATGGACCCCAAGGAACTCCATCTCCCCCCATGACCATCCTGTGGAGAGCCCAAAATGCCAAGGCAGGGGTGATATGGGGGGGGCTCCGTTCCTGGGCCCCCCCCCCCCCATTTGAACACCCCCCTCTGCAGTGCTGCCGGTGCTGGGGAGTGTGGTGGTGGGAGAGGTGGGTGAGGACTTCACGGTGCTGCACTGGACCCTCGCCCACCCCCAGGCTGACATCGAGTTCAAGGTCCAGTACATGAGCAAAACCAGTAAGAGAACCCCACTGGGATGGGGGGGGGGAAATGGGGTTTGGGGTGGCCCCTGTGGCGCTTGGGGGGACTGCCTGCAAGGAAGGAGAGGAATGGGGGAGGTCCACTGGGTGATGGGGAAAGAGGTGGGATGTGGGCAATGTGGGGGTGCCCATGGGTACGTTATGGGGGGGGGTGTCTCACTGAGCCCGCCCTCCCCAGCGGAGGGGTCCTGGCACGACTCCGGCTCCGTCAACTCCTCGCTGGGGCTGTTCCGGCTGCGGGACCTGAGCCCGGGCACCTCCTACCGGGTGCAGTTCGTGGGACGCAACCACTCGGGGCACCACATCCCCTTCTGGGAGAGCGAGGTGCAGACCAACGGCACCCGTGAGTGACCCCCCCCGCACCCCCAAAGTGCTGCGGGAGGGAGGGGGACCCCAAAACCGCTGGTTCCTGCCCCAAAACCACCGGTTCCTGCCTTGAAATGGCATTTTCCTGCCCTAAACCTGCCTTTTCCCCCCCAAAACCCCCTTTCCCCCCCCAAACCCACCTTTTCCCCTGGAGCATCCCCCAAACTACTCGCGGGGGGTCCCCAAACCCCTTTCTCACCCCCCAGTGCTGCCCCGTCCAGCGAGCGGCTTCGCCACCGAGGGCTGGTTCATCGGCTTCGTGAGCGCCTTGGTGCTGCTGCTGCTTCTGCTCCTCATCCTCTGCTTCATCAAGCGCAGCAAGGGGGGCAAGTATTCGGGTGAGCCCAGAGCCCCCCCGGGGTCCCCCGGACCCCCCCCGACCCCCCCGGGCCCCCCCCGGGCCCTCAGCACCCGGGTACAGCCCTTGAGGCAATTGTGCGGTCCTTGAGGTTATGGGGGGCACCAAGTGATGGGGAGGACTCAGGTGATGGAGGGGTCTTCAGGAGAGGGGGGGGTCCCCAAGAGATGAGGGTGTCTTTGTGGGGGGAGTGGCTGCTCCTCAGGGGTGTTTGGGGTCCCCACAGCTGCAGGGCGGCTGGGGAGGGTTCCCACAGCATTGGGGGACAATGACTCTGGGGGGTGCTGCCCCCCCCAACTGTGCTGTGCCCCCCCAGTGAAGGACAAGGAGGACACGCAGGCGGACTCGGAGGCCCGGCCCATGAAGGATGAGACCTTTGGGGAGTACAGGTGGGTGGGGGGCTACTGGGGGGGTATTTAATGGGGGGGAGTGGGGGGGGCTGGGTTTATCACGGAGGGTGGAGCTTCTGGGCACCTGCTGCTTCCCCTTCCCCTCACTAATTGCCCCCCCTAATTGCTCACTCCCTCATTAATTAATTGCCCCCACCCAATGCTTTTGCCCCCGTCTGCTCTGTCTCTCCCCGCTGCCACTGGGGCTCATGCAGGTCCTTGGAGAGGTAAGGGGGGGTGGGAATGGGGGGGGGGGGGGGCACTGTACCCCAGGGGGGTGCTGTCAGGGGCCCTTTTGCGAGGGGGGGGGTCTTGATGTGTGTGCACCCCCCCGCAGCAGCCACCTGCATGGCCCGGTGCCCCCCATCCCACCCTGAGCCCACAGCATGGTGGGGGATGGGGTGTCAGTGAAGGTGTTAATGGGTATCAGTGGGTGCCAATGGGGTATCAATGGATATCAGTGGCTGTCAATGAGTGTCAGTGGGTACCAGTGGGTGTTGATGGGTCTCAATGGATATCAATGGGGTGTCACTGGGTATTGATAAGGTATCAATGGGTGTCTGTCAGTGGGTGTCAATGGGTATCCATGGGTGTCGGTAGGGTATTGCTGGGTATCACTGAGGTATCAGTGGGTGTCAATGGGTATCAATGGATGTCACTGGGTATCAGTGGGTATCAATGGGTGTTACTGGGTGTCACTAGGTATCAGCTGGTATCAATGGGTGTCAGTAGATATCACTGGGTGTCAATGGGTGACAATGGGGTGTCACTGGGTATCAATGGGTGTCACTGGGTATCAATGGGTGTCACTGGGTGTCAATGGGTATCACTGGGTATCACTGGGTGTCACTGGGTATCAATGAGTGTCAACGGGTATCAATGGGTGTCACTGGGTATCAGTGGGTGTCACTGGGTATCAATGAGTATCGGTGTCAATGGGTACCACTGGTACACAGTGGGTGTCACTGGGTGTCACTGGGTATCAATGGGTGTCACTGGGTGCCACGGGCAGTGACGGCGAGGAGAAGGCGTCGCGCAGCTCGGGGCGGTCGCTGGGTGCTGCGGGCGCGGCGCTGGGCAGTGATGACAGCCTGGCGGGCTACGGCGGCAGCGCGGACGTGCAGTTCAACGAGGACGGCTCCTTCATCGGGCAGTACAGCGGCACCCGCGGCTCCGGGCCCGCCAGCCCCGGCGCCACCGCACCCCTCGACTAGGGGGGACCCCCGGGGATGGGGACCCCCCCGTGGCGTTGGGGCGCACCCACTGCATTGGGGACCCCCCTCGACTCTGTGGGAGCCCCCCTGGCTATATGGGGACCCCCTAATGACGTTGGGAGAGCACCCACAGCATTGGGGACCCCCCTCGACTCTGTGGGAGCCCCCCTGGCTATATGGGGACCCCCTAATGACATTGGGAGAGCACCCATAGCGTTGGGGACCCCCCTCGACTCTATGGGAGCCCCCCTGGCTATATGGGGACCCCCTAATGACGTTGGGAGAGCACCCATAGCATTGGGGACCCCCTAATGGCATTGGGAGAGCACCCATAGCGTTGGGGACCCCCCTCGACTCTATGGGAGCCCCCCTGGCTATATGGGGACCCCCTAATGACGTTGGGAGAGCACCCATAGCATTGGGGACCCCCTAATGGCATTGGGAGAGCACCCATAGCGTTGGGGACCCCCTAATGACATTGGGAGAGCACCCATAGCATTGGGGACCCCCCTCGACTCTATGGGAGCCCCCCTGGCTATATGGGGACCCCCTAATGACACTGGGAGAGCACCCATAGCATTGGGGACCCCCTAATGGCATTGGGAGAGCACCCATAGCATTGGGGACCCCCTAATGGCATTGGGAGAGCACCCATAGCATTGGGGTCCCCACCCTCTGCACTGCGGGAGCCCCCCCATGACACTGGGGGAGTTCCCATGGTGCTGGGACCCCACAGCATCATGGGAGCCCCTTCATGGCATTGGGGACCCCCCCCCCCGCAGCTCTGGTGACCCCCCAGAGCCCCCCCTTGCAAAGGGACCCCCCCAAAGCCAAAGGGGACCCCAACCCCCTCCTCAAACCCCATTAAGGGCCCCCCCACCCCCATCCACTGCCAAAGGGGGGGATCCCGCAGTGCCACCCCTGTGCAATGGGGGGTCTGGGGGGGGCAGAACACCCCAAAAGCGCCTCACGGGGGGGGACGGGGACCCCTGCTGGATGTTGCCAAACCCCAAGGCCCCCCCGCGGCCGGGGATCTCTTTAGACCAAATTGGGGGGGGGGGTGGTTTTTTCCCCCATATTCCAGCCCCCAACACCCCCATAACCCTTCAGGGCTCTCGGGGTTTGGGGGATCCCCGACGCCCCCCCCATCTCTGAATGCATCTCACGGCGCGGCCTTGGCATCACCCCGCTGCCCCCCCGGCCCCCGAACACCCCCGCACCCCAAAATCCCCCCCCATGCGCTGGTGTGTAGCTGCGTTAGGCCCCCCCCCCCCAAACCCCCCCAAGGAGAAGAAGTGGAAACGGCCCCAAAACGCCCCGAAAACGTCCCAGAACGGCCCCAACCGGTCGGAAGCAGCCGCCGATCCCCGTGTGCCCCCCTCCTTCCCCCCCTCAGGCCCCGGCGCGACGCGAAACGGGCGGAAAACGGGAACAAACGATGAAATAAAGGAGGAACCTGTGAGAATGAGGCTGGGGGCCATGGGGGGGCTATAGGGGGGCTATAGGGGCTGGGGGGGGTATAGGGGGCTGGGGAGAGTGTGATGATACGGGGGGGGTACACAATTACAGTAGGGTCAGAGTCAGGTCTCTAGAGGGCTGTGGAGGTTTGGGGGCCTATAGGGGATTGGGAGGGGGCTATAGGGGACCTATAGAGATTGTATGGTGGGGCAGGGGGGCCTATAGGGGAATGTGGAGGGGCTGTCAGGGGTGTAGATGGGGGACTAGAGGGAATCGATAGGGGATCTATAGAGAGCGTATGGAGGGGCTATAGGGGTGCATAGGGGGGTGTCGGGGATGTCCATGGGGAGCTATAGGGGTCCATAGAGGGGTGTAGGGGTGCCGGGGGGGGCTACGGAGGGGGCGTGGCCTCTCGGAGGGGGCGTGGCCAGCCCCGCGGCCCCTCCCGCCACCATCGCCACGGAGCCGCCACCGCCGCCGCCGGCGGAACCGGCGCGAACCGGCCCGAACCGGAACCGGAACCGGCGCGAACTGGGGCGGCCCCGCCGGACCCTCCCGCCGCGATGGGGGCCGGGGGGGCCCGGGGGGGCCGCTGCTGCCGCCGCCCCCCCCCGCAGCGCGGCGGGGCCCGGGGCTGAGCATCTCGGGGCCGCGGGTTCGAGACCGGGCGCGGCGGGGCTGGGCCGGGCCCGCCATGGGCTGCAACATGTGCGTGGTGCAGAAACCGGAGGAGCAGCACCGGGTGATGCTGCAGGTACCGGCGGGACGGGGTCACGCCGGGGTGCGGGGCTATAGGGAACGGGCGCTATAGGGGGTGCGGGGCTATGGGTAACGGGGGCTATAGGTAACGGGCGCTATAGGGGTGCGGGGCTATAGGTAACGGGGGCTATAGGGGGTGCGGGGCTATGGGTAACGGGGGCTATAGGTAACGGGCGCTATAGGGGGTGCGGGGCTATAGGTAACGGGGGCTATAGGGGTGCGGGGCTATAGGGGTGCGGGGCTATAGGTAACGGGGGCTATAGGGGGTGCGGGGCTATGGGTAACGGGGGCTATAGGGGGTGCGGGGCTATGGGTAACGGGGGCTATAGGGGTGCGGGGCTATGGGTAACGGGGGTATAGGGGGTGCGGGGCTATAGGTAACGGGGGCTATAGGGGGTGCGGGGCTATGGGTAACGGGGGCTATAGGGGTGCGGGGCTATGGGTAACGGGGGCTATAGGGGGTGCGGGGCTATAGGTAACGTGGGCTATAGGGGTAAGGGGCTATAGGTAACGGGGCCTATAGGGGTAAGGGGCTATAGGTAACGGGGGCTATAGGGGTGCGGGGCTATAGGTAACGGGGGCTATAGGGGTAAGGGGCTATAGGTAACGGGGGCTATAGGGGGTGTGGGGAGGGGGAACGGGGCCATAGGGGTGTTGGGAGGGGCTATAGGGCCAGGTAAGGGGGCTGTAGGGTGTGGGGACAGGTAACGGCGGGTATAGGGACAGGAGATGGAGCCGTAGGGGTGTGGGGATGGGTGATGAAAGCCATAAGGACAGGTAAAGGGCGTGGAGGGACACCTATAGGCGCTGCAGGGGTGGGTAAGGGGGCTATAGGGTGTTGGGGGGGTCTATATGGACAGATAATGGGGGCTGTAGGGGTGGGTGGGGGACACAGCCGGAGCTATAGGGACAGATAATGGTGCTATAGGGGCTGTGGGGATGGGTGATGAGGGGTATAGGGACAGGCAATGGGGTCTATGGGGCAGGGGGCTGGGCTGTGGGGCCGGGGGGGGGGGGTCCTGCCACACCCATGGGGGGTCTCCCCCATCCTCTGGCCCCGCCCACCTCCCTCCGGTTTCCATGGCAACCGTTGCGGGCGAGAAGCAGACAATGGCGGGGGGGGCGGCAGCCTCGAGGGGGGGAGGGAGGGGCGGGGTGGGAGCGGCGATGGGAGGGGGCTTGGGGGCCCCATGAGGGGATTTGGGGGTGCCCATGGGGGGGGTTTGGGGGCTCCATGGGGGGGGTTTGGGGGCTCCATGGGGGAGGTTTGGGGGCTCCATGGGGGAGGTTTGGGGGCTCCATGGGGGGGGTTTGGGGGCTCCATGGGGGGGTGTTGGGGGCTCCATGGGGGGGGTTTGGGGGCTCCATGGGGGAGGTTTGGGGGCTCCATGGGGGGGTGTTGGGGGCTCCATGGGGGGGTTTAGGGGCTCCATGGGGGGGGTTTGGGGCTCCATGGGGGGGTGTTGGGGGCTCCATGGGGGGGGTTTGGGGCTCCATGGGGGAGGTTTGGGGGCTCCATGGGGGGGGTTTGGGGGCTCCATGGGGGAGGTTTGGGGGCTCCATGGGGGGGTGTTGGGGGCTCCATGGGGGGGTTTGGGGGCTCCATGGGGGGGGTTTGGGGCTCCATGGGGGGGTGTTGGGGGCTCCATGGGGGGGGTTTGGGGCTCCATGGGGGAGGTTTGGGGGCTCCATGGGGGGGGTTTGGGGCTCCATGGGGGAGGTTTGGGGGCTCCATGGGGGGGGTTTGGGGCTCCATGGGGGGGTGTTTGGGGCTCCATGGGGGGGGTTTGGGGGCTCCATGGGGGAGGTTTGGGGGCTCCATGGGGGGGGTTTGGGGGCTCCATGGGGGGGTGTTGGGGGCTCCATGGGGGGGTTTGGGGGCTCCATGGGGGGGGTTTGGGGCTCCATGGGGGGGGTTTGGGGGCTCCATGGGGGGGTGTTGGGGGCTCCATGGGGGGGTGTTGGGGGCTCCATGGGGGGGGTTTGGGGGCTCCATGGGGGGTGTCTGTGCCCTGACCCCCCCGCGCCCCCCCCCAGGTGAGCGGGAGGGAGGGGCCGCGGCGGGAGCCGGCCCGGGGGGGCCCGCGGGGGGCGAAGGAGCCGCTGGTGCTGCACGTGCTGCGCCGCAGCCCCCGGGGCCGCCCCCCCCCCTCCGCAGGGGCCGCCCCTTGGGGGGGGCCGGGACCTCCGCCCCCCCCCCCGCCCCCAGGCCCCACCGCGGGGCTGGTGGACAGCGGGACCCAGACGGACATCAGCTTCGGGGGGGCCGAGCCGTGAGTGACCCCCCCCATGGGCCCGTCTGTGGGCACCACCCCATCGGGACCCCCCTATCCCTGTGCAGGGCCGTGTAGACCCCCCCCCAGGCCCCTTTATGACCCCCTCGGCACCCATCTATGCGATATCTCACCCATAGGGACCCTCCTGCACCCCCTGGGCCTTCCCAACCCATTGGGTACCCTCATAGATGCTTCCCCATCCCATAGACCCCCCCCAGGCCCCTTGGGGACCCCATGGAGCCCCCCCCCGCTTTGGTGCCCCGAAGCATCCCCCTCTCCCTTATCCACATCCTTTTAACCCCCCAATGTCCCTTAGAGCCCTTTAGACCCCCCCCGCACCCCAAAGAGACCCTTTGGGACCCCCCCCCCAATGCTTCTCCCCCCCCCCCCAGCCCCCCGCTGCCCCATGACTATTTCGACCCCACGGACCTGGGGGACCCCGAGCGCCCCGAGGAGCTGGAGTACGAGGTGAGCCCCCGGCCCTGGGGGCTGGGTCTGCTCTGGGGGGGGGGGGGGGGGGGCTCTGAGACATCGGGGACCCCCCCCCCCATTCCATGGTCCCTGCAGGAGGTGGAGCTGTACAAGAGCAGCCACCGGGACAAGCTGGGCCTCACCGTCTGCTACCGCACCGACGGCGAGGAGGACGCCGGCATCTACGTGGGGGAGGTATTTGGGGGGGTTCCCCATTGCGCCTAATGGGGGGGGGGGGGGCTGGAGTACCCCCATAGGGGCGGAGCCTCATGGGGTAACTGGGTCAGTGGGGCTGGAGGGGGAGTGTTTGGGGGGGGGCACTGAGGGTTCTGACTCCCCCATTTGTGTGCCCCCCCCCAAGGTGAACCCCAACAGCATCGCGGCCAAGGACGGGCGCATCCGCGAGGGCGACCGCATCATCCAGGTGGGGTTTGGGGGGGTGCAGCACCCATTGGGGTGCATGGGGGGGGCATTGGTCCCATTGATGGCTATGAACCCCCCCCCCCCCAGATTAACGGGGTGGAGGTGCAGGACCGGGAGGAGGCCGTGGCCTTCCTGACCCAGGAGCAGCAAACGAACATCTCCCTCCTGCTCGCCCGGCCCGAGAGCCAGGTACGGCCCTGGGGGGGTCCATGGGGTCTATGGGGGTGTCTATAGGGTGTCTATAAGGGGTCCATGGAGGGTCTATAGGGGGTCTATGGGGGTCTAAGGGAGGGTCTACAGGGGGTCTATGGGGGTCTATGGGAGGGTCTACAGGGGGTCCATGGAGGGTCTATAGGGGGTCTATGGGGGGTCCGTGGGGGTCTATAGGGGGCCCATGAGGGTCTATGGAGTGTCTATAGGGGGTCTATGGGAGGGTCTATGGGGGGTCCATGGAGGGTCTATAGGGGGTCTATGGGGGGTCTATAGGGGGTCTATGGGAGGGTCTACAGGGGGTCCATGGAGGGTCTATAGGGGGTCTATGGGGGGTCTATAGGGGGTCCGTGGGGGTCTATAGGGGGCCCATGAGGGTCTATGGAGTGTCTATAGGGGGTCTATGGGAGGGTCTACGGGGTGTCCATGGAGGGTCTATAGGGGGTCTATAGGAGGTCCATGGGGGTCTATTGGAGGGTCTACAGGGGGTCCATGGAGGGTCTATAGGGGGTCTATGGGGGGTCTATGGGGGAGCTGAGCGCGGTCCCGCAGCGCTGGAAGGACAGCGACCGCGAGGATTTCCTCGATGACTTCGGCTCCGATGAGGACGGGGACGCGCGGCAGCGCCGGGCCTGGAGCCCCCCGGGACAGGTACTGGGGCTGGGGGGGCCGGGGGAAGAGCGTTTTCAGGGGGGGAACAGGGGTATGGGGGGGACACACGGAACATGGGGGGGGCAGTGGGGATGCGGATGGCTGGGGGGTTGAGGGGGGCAATGGGGGGGTTCCGGTGCTGCCGGTGACCCCCCCCCCCCGCAGCCCCCCAGCCCCGCCACCGCCTGCGCCCGGGGGGCGGAGCCGGACAGCGGCGTGGGGCGCACGGACGAGAGCACCCGCAACGAGGAGAGCTCCGAGCACGACCCGCGGGGGGAGGAGGGCGACGGGACCCCCCCGCGCCCGGCGCCGCGGCGCCCCCCCCCGGCCCGGCCGGGACCCGCACCCGGAGCTGGAAGCGGAGCCGGGGGGAGCCCTCGCGGCCGCGCCGGGCCCGCGGGAAGACCCGGCCCTGGCTCCGGATCGGGGCTGAGCCCCGGGGCAAGACCCGGCTCCGGATCGAGCTCCGGGTCCGGCGGAAGAACCGGATCCGGGCCCGGGTTCATGCCCGGCGCCAGGGCGGGGTCCGCGGCAAGACCCGGCGCGGGCTGCGCGGCGCCGCCCGGAGCGGGGCTCTCCCCCGGCGGCTCCCCCGGGGCCGCAGCGGCGCCGCTGGTCCCGGCCGAGCTGCGGCGCTACCGGCAGCTGCGGGGCCGGCGGGGGGCGGCGGGGCCGGGGGGCGGCGCGGAGCTGGCGCTGCTCGGGGAGGAGCTGCGGCTCCTGGAGCTGCGGTGCCGGCAGCTGCTGCGGGCGCAGGCGGCGGAGCGGCTGCGGGAGCGCGGCCTCGCCGACATCTCGGAGGCGCCGGAGCGGGACAGCACCAGCGCCTACAACACGGGCGAGAGCTGCCGCAGCTCCCCCCCGCCGCGGGGCTGGGGCGCGCCGGGCGCCGGGGCTGGGGCTTCCCGCGGCGGGGGCCCGCGGGGGAAGCGGCCGGGCCGGGATCGGCTGCTCAAGGCCCGCGCCATCAAGATCCTGGAGGAACGCGGCGGCTCCACCACCGACGACGACGCCCGCAGCGAGCTCAAGACCGGGCGCTACTGGAGCCGCGAGCAGCGCAAGCAGCACCTGGCCCGGGCGCGGGAGCAGCGGCGGCGGCGGGAGCTGCTCCTGCAGGGCCGGGCCGAGCCGCCGGGACCCGGAGCCGGCGCGGGGGCTCCGGAGCCGCCTCCCCCGGCCGGGGCCGCCCGGCGCGGGCCCCGCAAGCGGAGCCGCCGCATCCTCGATAACTGGGTCACGATCCAGGAGATGCTGGCGCGGGGCGAGGGCGGGCGCGGGGGGGGGAACCCCCTGCTCTCGGTCACCACCGTGTAACGGGGGTACCCCCCCCCCAAACCCGGGGCGCGGGAGGGAACCCCCCCATTGTGCTGCGGGGGGGACCCCGCAGCTCTTGGTGCTACAGCGGGAAACCGCCTCCCCCCACACCCCTGCCCTCCTTTGATGGGGGCCTCCCCTAAGCACAATGGGGCTGAGCGCCCCTCCCCCCCTCATCATCGTCTGTGAATGTGAAGTTTTGGGTTTTTACAGTTTTTTTTTATAGCCCCCCCCGCGGTGACCTCCCCCCTCCCCCAAACCTGAGGTGCTGCCCTTCCCCCCTCCTCCCCGTGTCCTGCCCCACCCCCACCCCGTCTGTACAGCCCCGGGGGGGGAGGGGCCGCGTTGGGATTAAAGCAAAGCCTCATTTTTACTCATTTCACCTCAATTGTGCAGCCTCATCTATGGGGGGGGGGGGCCCAAACCCCTCCCCCCAAAAAACCCAAACAATGCAGTGGGGGAGGGGCTCCACAGACCTTTATTTGTGCCCGGACCCCCCAAAACCAACACGGGGCCTCCCCCAAGTCCTCCCGCCCGCCAGAGGGCGCTCTGGGAGGCAGGGAACTGCACCCACCTGTAGGGCGCCCCCCTGCCTGTAAGTGCGCCCCCTGGCGGTGCTCGCTGCTGGGAGGTCCCACAGCCGCCTTTTAGGGGGTGCCACTGGGGGGGTTTTGGGGTGCCGGGGGGGGGTCAGGCCGCGTGCAGCGCCCTCCAGCGGTCCAGGGGCCCCCGGCACGGGACGTACTTGACGCCGCAGCCGTCGGGGATGAGCCGCTTCTGAGCCACCATCTCCTCGAAGGCGTCGGCGTTGAACTTGGTGAAGCCCCACTTCTTGGAGATGTGGATCTGGGGGGGGGGGGAGGAAGGACAGGGATGGGGTCAGGAGCACCCTAGAACACCCCCTTCACCCCATGAGATGTGCCTCAAGCCCCCCCCCGCCCCATCCTTGCCTCGGGGGCACACGGGTCCCCCCTTCTAGCGTGTGACCCCCTTCACTGGGAGCACTGGGTGGAGTCATGGGACACCATGGGACAACCTATGGGGGACATCCTATGGGGGACACCATGGGACATCCCCCCCCCCACGAGTCTCCCTTCCTGAAGAGCAGCTCTTGGGGTGACACCGAGCCCCCCCCCCCCGCCATCGGGGCCCCCCCCCCGGTACCTTCTGGCGCCCGGGGAACTTGAACTTGGCGCGGCGCAGGGCCTCCACCACGTGCTCCTTGTTCTGGGCCTTGGTGCGGATGGACATGATGACCTGGCCGATGTGCACCCGCGCCACCGTCCCCTGCGGCTTCCCGAAGGCGCCGCGCATCCCGGTCTGCAGCCTGGGGGGGGGGGGATGATGTGGGGTGAGGGGGGGCACCCCCACACCCAGCCCTAGGGACGGAGGGGAAGGGCTGTGCCCCCGGCCCCTTGGAGCACCCCACTGAGGGGGGGGCAGTGGGGCGCCCTACACAGCCGGGGGGGTGCTGTGCGCAGCCATTGCACGCCGGGACCCCACTGGGGGGGGGCCACGGCCGGCTTAATTAGCTGCGGGGGGGGGGGGGCGGGGGCAGGAGGACCCCCAGATCTTATGGGGTATCCCCCATCTTCCAACCCAGCCAATGGCGTTTGTACCCCAAAACCAACCCCCAGGGATCCACCCAGACCCCAGAGACACCACAGCAATGGGGGCAGCCCCCCCTTCAGGAAACCCCCCCCATACGTCCTGGTGGAACCCTGACCCCAGAAACACCCCAAAACCGGGGGCAGAAGGGGGGGATCGATGGGGGGGGGGAGGTGGCACTGAGCTCCCCATGGGATGGGGCACATCCTGCCTGCCCCCCTGGTTTGTCCCCCCCGGGTGTGGGACCCCAAAGGCACACTTTGGGGGGGCCCCCTGACCTGTCGGCCCCCGCGCACGAGAGCATCTTGTTGATGCGGATGACGTGGAAGGGGTGCAGGCGCACGCGGATGTGGAACCCGTCCTTCCCGCAGCTCTTCACCATGTACTTGTTGGCGCAGATCCGGGCGGCCTCCAGCGCTTGGGGGGGGGGGCACAAACCACATTAGGGGGGCACGAACACCACGGGGGGGGCACGAACACCACGGGGGGGGCACAAAGACCATGACGGGGGCACAAACACCATGGGGGGGGCTCAAAGACCATGGAGGGGACACAAACACCATGGGGGGGGCACGAACATCATATGGGGGGCACAAACGCCATGGGGGGGGCACAAACGCCATGGTGCCACAGGCTCAGCCCACAGAGCCCCCCCGTGACCCACACGCACCTTCAGAGCTGAGCTGCTCGTACTCATCCGACACCATGTGCCCGCAGAGCGGGAACTCGTCCACCTTCGCCTTCTTGCGGCCCAGGTCGAAGATGCGGATCTTGGGGTCTATGGAGGGGAAATGGGGGGGGATCAATTGGGGGGGGGATCAATTGGGGGGGATCAATGGAGGGGGATTAATTGGGGGGGGGGATCAATTGGCGCCCCTCAGAAGCGGCGTTTTGATGGGGGGGGCTTGGGGACTCACCGGGGACCCCTCGGCAGAAGCGGGACTTGGGGTACGGTTTGTTCTTGCAGTACCTGTAACTGGAGCAGGAGTGATGATTAATGGGGGGGACCCCCAGACACACCCCCCCCCGCGCTGACGTCACACCCCCACAATGACGTCACCCCCCCGCGCTGACGTCACGCGCCTCACCATCGCGCCGGGCGGCGGCCCATGGCGGCGGCTCCGGGACCTGCGGGAGAGAATGGGGAGGGTTGAGGGTGGGGGGGAGCGGTGGGAACCCCCCCATGGACCCCCCCGGGGCCGGGCCCCGCTGCCCCCGCGGGACCGGCGCTGCGCGGACCGCACCTCGCCCAGCTCCAAAGAGAGCGCGGCGGCGCCTGCGCACGGCTTTTATAGTGTCCCCGCCCCTCGGCTTCCGGCCACGCCCCTTTCACTGCACGGCACTTCCGGCCGCGCTCTGGGTGCTCCGGGAGGATCCGCTCGGCGCCAGGGCCGCTGGGGGGGCACCGGGAGAGGCGAGGGGGCTACAGGGGGCTATAGGGTGCTGTATGTATATATATATATAGGGGGTTATATAGGGGCGGGGGTGTGGGCAGCCAGGGTCTGGCGGCCGGAAGATATCGCGCTGTACGGGAAGATAGGGCCCCTCTCGTGACAGCCAATAGCGTTAGATTTATGATGTAAGCGGCCGGAAGTGACGTCACGAATCTAGGCTATATAATGCCATGCCACGGCCCAATAAACGCCATTTGTCGTCCACCACCGTGGTGTCCGTGAGCTGCTGGCCCGAGCGGCCTGGGCTTGGCCGCGGTGCCGTTCCTGAGCCAGGCCGCCGCGCCACCGAAGGCAACGCGGGGGGGCCTCCGGTGCCGTTCACCGACCATAGAGGCGGTGGCGCCGCGCTAGCGCGCTCGCCCACCAGAGAGCGTCAGGAGCCAATCAGAGAGCGTGGCGCTTGAGCGACAGAAATGGGCGCATGCGCAGAGGGAGGGGGCTGGTGTGCGGCTGCGTCCCGGCAGCCGATTGGAAGGCGTCTGGAGCGTCACTCGTTTCATTTGCATAGCACCGCACCCCCACCATGTGGGCGGGGCCTCATTTGCATAAGTCCATATATGGCGAACGGAGCACCCACAGTCTCTGCCTCAGCCCCATATGGGGGGAGTTCCGCTGCCCCCCCCCGCATCCTCATCTATAGGTGTCCCCCCCATATGGGTCTCCCCCATCCCCCCTTCTTATAGGCCCCCCCATCCACCATCATCATTTACATCCCTCCCATCCCACCCCATAGAGGTTGACCCCTCTGTAGCCCCCCATGGGCCCCCCTCCATCCTCTCCCTCTCCAGCTCCTCCCTATAGGTCCCCCCCATCCATCCTCATATACGTGTCCCACCCCAACCCCCTATATAGGCCCCCCCATAGGTCCCTCCTCCCCTCTACAGGCCCCCCCCATTGCCCCTATAGACCCCCCATGTCCCCTCCCCATTGGAGGCAGCTGAAGCAGAACGAGTTTATTGGGGGGGGGGGGGAGGGGCCCCCCCGCGGCAGGTACAAAATTCCAATAAAATAAAAAAAAAAAATGATGGGGGAGGGGCAGGGGCCAAAATGGCGGCGGGGGGGGGGAGGGGGGAGGGGAAGTGGTGGTGGTGGGGGGGGTGGCAGTGGTGGGGCCCAAAGCAGGACCCTGGGGTGGGGGCATCATAGTGGGAGGGGGTTCCCAAAGTGGGGCTGTGTCACCCCGAAGTGGGTCTGGGGGTCCTCATAGTGGGTCTCGGTCCCCCCATATGGGTCTGTGGGTCCCATAGCGGGTTGAAGTACCCCTATAGTGGGTCTGTGGGTCCCATAGTGGGTTGAAGTCCCCCCATAGTGGGTCTGTGGGTCCCATAGTGGGTCTGTGGGTCCCATAGCGGGTTGAAGTCCCCCCATAGTGGGTCTGTGGGTCCCATAGTGGGTCTGTGGGTCCCATAGCGGGTCTGTGGGTCCCATAGTGGGTTGAAGTCCCCCCATAGTGGGTCTGTGGGTCCCATAGCGGGTCTGTGGGTCCCATAGTGGGTCTGTGGGTCCCATAGCGGGTCTGTGGGTCCCATAGCGGGTTGAAGTCCCCCCCAGTAGCAGGTCTGGATGTCCCCAGGTGGGCCTGGTTCCCCCCCTCCATTGGGTCTGGGTGTCCCCATAGTGAGCCTGTGGGTCCCCAAGTGGATCTGGGGGTCCCAGGGTGAGTTGAAGCCCCCGCCGCGGCGGGTGTGGGGGTGCCCGCCGGGGGGGGGGGGGGGTGCGGGCGCCCCTAGGGCACGGTGACGCGGAAGGGGCTGTTGGGGACGTGGTGCTCGCCCCACTTGATGACCAGGAGGTGGTCGCCGCGCTCGCGCAGGACGTAGCTGACGTTGTAGAGCTGGTTCCCCAGGTGCTTCACCACGATCTCCTCGCAGGGGCAGCGCGGGCCCTGCACCCCCACCAGCAGCATGTTGTTCCCTATGGAATGAGGGGGGGCGGTGTCAATGATGGGGGGGAACACACCCCAAAAATGGGGGGGACACCCCAAAAATAGAGGGGACACCCCAAAAATAGGGGGTTTCACCCTAAAAATGGGGGGGACACCCCAAAAATGGGGGGGACACCCCAAAAATAGAGGGGACACCCCAAAAATAGGGGGCTTCACCCTAAAAATGGGGTGACACCCCAAAAATAGGGGGTTTCACCCTAAAAATGGGGGGGACACCCCAAAAATAGGGGGTTTTGCCCCCAAAATTGGGGGGACACCACAAGAATAGGGTTTTTTTCCCCAAAAATAGGGGGCTTCACCCCAAAATAGGGGGGGACACCCGAAAAATAGGGGGTTTTGCCCCCAAAATTGGGGGGACACCACAAGAATAGGGTTTTTTTCCCCAAAAATAGGGGGCTTCACCCCAAAAATAGGGGGGGCACCCCAAAAATAGGGGTTTCCACCCCAAAATAGGGGGGGACACCCCAAAAATAGGGGGTTTCACCCTAAAAAGGGGGAGACACCCCAAAAATAGGGGGCTTCACCCCAAAAATGGGGGGCGACACCCCAAAAATAGGGGGCTTCACCCCAAAATAGGGGGGGACACCCAAAAAATAGGGAGTTTCGCCCCAAAAATAGGGGGGACACCCCAAAAATGGGGGGGACACCCTAAAAACAGGGGGTTTCACCCCAAAATAGCAGGGGTCCCACCCCAAAGTAGGAATGTGGGGGGGAGGAGGGGGGCGCGAGTGGTGCTGCTCAAAGTGGTGCCATTCAGAACCCCCCTGCCAAGAAGTGACCCCCCCTCAAAACAAGAGCTGAGACCTCCAAAAAGCAGCCCCCCCCCCCCAAACAGCCCCCTCAAAAGGAGAGCTGGGGGGGGTGTTGGGGGCTGGCACTGGGGGGTGTCATGGGGAGGTTATCACCCATGGGGGGGTCGTTGGGGAGGTCCCTGTGGGGGTCATTTGGGGGGTCCCATGGTGGTATCACCCATGGAGGGGTCAATGGGGGGGGTCCCATGGTGGTATCACCCATGGAGGGGTCATTGGGGGGGTCCTGAGGGGGGGTATCACCAGTGGAGGGGTCATTGGGGGGGGTCCCGCAGTGGTATCACCCATGGGAGGGGCATTGGGGGGTGTCATTGGGGTGGTATCACCCATGGGGGGGGTCATGGGGGGTCACTGGGGCAGGTATCACCCATGGGGGGGTCATGGGGGGGGTCATTGGGGCAGGGATCACCCATGGGGGGGTCATGGGGGGGGTCACTGGGGCAGGTATCACCCATGGGGGGGTCATGGGGGGGGTCACTGGGGCAGGGATCACCCATGGGGGGGTCATGGGGGGGGTCACTGGGGCAGGGATCCCCCATGGGGGGGTCATGGGGGGGGTCACTGGGGCAGGGATCACCCATGGGGGGGTCATGGGGGGGGTCACTGGGGCAGGGATCCCCCATGGGGGGGTCATGGGGGGGGTCACTGGGGCAGGGATCCCCCATGGGGGGGTCATGGGGGGGGTCATTGGGGCAGGGATCACCCATGGGGGGGTCATGGGGGGGGTCACTGGGGCAGGGATCCCCCATGGGGGGGTCATGGGGGGGGTCACTGGGGCAGGGATCCCCCATGGGGGGGTCATGGGGGGGGTCACTGGGGCAGGGATCACCCATGGGGGGGTCATGGGGGGGGTCACTGGGGCAGGGATCCCCCATGGGGAGGTCATGGGGGGGGTCACTGGGGCAGGGATCACCCATGGGGGGGTCATGGGGGGGGTCATTGGGGCAGGGATCACCCATGGGGGGGTCATGGGGGGGGTCACTGGGGCAGGTATCACCCATGGGGGGGTCATGGGGGGGGTCACTGGGGCAGGGATCCCCCATGGGGAGGTCATGGGGGGGGTCACTGGGGCAGGGATCCCCCATGGGGGGGTCATGGGGGGGGTCACTGGGGCAGGGATCCCCCATGGGGGGGTCATGGGGGGGGTCACTGGGGCAGGGATCACCCATGGGGGGGTCATGGGGGGGGTCACTGGGGCAGGGATCACCCATGGGGGGGTCATGGGGGGGGTCACTGGGGCAGGGATCCCCCATGGGGGGGCCCGCACCGGCGCGGCTGCAGTCCAGGCTGAAGCTGTTCTTCTGCCCCACGAAGGCTTTGCTGAGCCCCAGCCCTTTGGCCACCACGCGCCCGGCGTCCGAGCCCGGGGGGGCGGCTCCGGGGGGGGCCCCCCCCGCGGCTGCGCCCCCCCCACCGGCGTCCACCAGCATCGAGGAGCTCTCGCGGAGGCTGTGGCTGCTCACGAGGCGCGGGCCTGGGGGGGGCAGAGCACCCCAGAGTGACCCAAACCGGACCCAAACCGGACCCAAACCGGATCCAAAACTGACCCAAACAGACCCAAAACGGACCCAAAACGGACCCAAACCGGACCCAAAACAGACCCAAACAGACCCAAACAGACCCAAAACGGACCCAAAACGGACCCAAAACAGACCCAAACAGACCCAAAACGGACCCAAAACGGACCCAAAACAGACCCAAAACGGACCCAAAACGGACCCAAAACAGACCCAAAACAGACCCAAAACAGACCCAAACAGACCCAAAACAGACCCAAAACGGACCCAAAACAGATCCAAACAGACCCAAAACGGACCCAAAACGGACCCAAAACAGACCCAAAACGGACCCAAAACGGACCCAAAACAGACCCAAAACGGACCCAAACCACCCCAAAACGGACCCAAAAATGACCCAAAACGGACCCAAAAATGACCCAAACCACCCAAAACCTGACCCAAAAATGACCCAAACCACCCCAAAATGGACCCGAAACCTGACCCAAACCACCCCAAAACTGACCGAAAAATGACCCAAAACACCCCAAAATGGACCCAAAACACTCAAAACCTGACCCAAACCACCCCAAAACTGATCCAAACCACCCCAAAACTGACGCAAAAATGACCCAAACCACCCCAAAACTGATCCAGAACACCCCAAAATGTACCCAAACCACCCCAAAAGTGACCCAAAAGTGACCCAAAACACCCCAAAACTGACCCAAAAATGACCTAAAACACCCCAAAACGGACCCAAACCGCCCCAAAACTGACCCAACCCTGCCCCCATGCACCCCAGTGCTGATCAATGCATCCCAACACCGCTCAAATCACCCCAAAGCCCCCCCCCGGCCCCGGTGCCCCCCCATTACCGGTGATCTTGGCCTTGAAGGGGCTGCCCACGATGTGGTGGGGGCCCCCGAACTTGATGGCGATGAGGTAGCTGCCGGGGGCCATGGGGGTGTAGGACACGCGGTAGCCCTCGGCGCACTCCCTGCACTCCATCTTCACCTTGGACGGGCCCTCGATGGTGACGGCCAGAGCCCCGGGGCCCGCCTTGGACGTGTTCACCACGAACTCTGCCGGGGAGCCTGGGGGGGGCCCCGAAACATGGGCAGGGACCCCAAAACCAGCACCGAAACAGCCCCCAAACTGCCTGAAACAGCCCCAAACCAGCCCCAAACCTGCCTGAAACAGCCCCAAACCTGCCTGAAACAGCCTCAAAACAGCCCCAAACCTGCCTGAAACAGCCCCAAACCAGCCCCAAACCTGCCTGAAACAGCCCCAAACCTGCCTGAAACAGCCCCAAAACAGCCCCAAACCTGCCTGAAACAGCCCCAAAACAGCCCCAAACCTGCCTGAAACAGCCCCAAACCTGCCTGAAACAGCCCCAAAACAGCCCCAAACCTGCCTGAAACAGCCCCAAAACTGCCTGAAACAGCCCCAAACCTGCCTGAAGCAGCCCCAAAACAGCCCCAAACCTGCCTGAAACAGCCCCAAACCTGCCTGAAGCAGCCCCAAAACAGCCCCCAAACTGCCTGAAACAGCCCCAAACCTGCCTGAAACAGCCCCAAAACAGCCCCAAACCTGCCTGAAGCAGCCCCAAAACAGCCCCAAACCTGCCTGAAACACAATGAGACACCCCAAAACCACCCAGAGGCACCCAAACCCCTGGGGAGGCCCCCAGCCCCCAAGGTCCTCTACAACCGCATGAGACCCCCCCAGCTCCATGAGGTCCACTACGACCCCACAGAGCCCCCGCAGCCCCCCAAACCCCATAGGGAGCCCCCCGACCCCCCATAGAGCCCGGCGGGGCCCCACAGCGCCCCCGCGCGGTCCTTACCTGTGGTGCCGCCCTCCAGGCCCGGGCCGTAGGCAGAGACGAGCCCCGGGTCCCCGGCCTGGCCCGGCTCCCCCACGCGCACCTTGAAGGGGCTCCCGGGGATGTGCGAGCCCTCGAACTTGACGTCGATGGAATAGACCCCGTTCTCCCGCGGGATGAACCGCACCGCGTACTTGTCTGGGGGGGCAATGGGGGGCAATGGGGTCAGGGACCCCATAGACACCAATGGACCCCCATAGACATCAATGAACCCCCATAGACATCAATGAAACCCCATAGACATCAATGGAGCAGCGGGATGAACCGCACCGCGTACTTGTCTGGGGGGGCAATGGGGGGCAATGGGGTCAGGGACCCCATAGACACCAATGAACCCCCATAGACATCAATGAACCCCCATAGACATCAATGAAACCCCATAGACATCAATGGACCCCCATAGACATCAATGAAACCCCATAGACATCAATGGAGCAGCAGGATGAACCGCACCGCGTACTTGTCTGGGGGGGCAATGGGGGGCAATGGGGTCAGGGACCCCATAGACACCAATGGACCCCCATAGACATCAATGAACCCCCATAGACATCAATGAAACCCCATAGACACCAATGAACCCCCATAGACATCAATGGACCCCCATAGACATCAATGAACCCCCATAGACATCAATGAAACCCCATAGACATCAATGGAGCAGCGGGATGAACCGCACCACGTACTTGTCTGGGGGGGCAATGGGGGGCAATGGGGTCAGGGACCCCATATACACCAATGAACCCCCATAGACATCAATGAAACCCCATAGACATCAATGGAGCAGCGGGATGAACCACACTGCATACTTCTCTGGGGGGGCAATGGGGGGCAATGGGGTCAGGGACCCCATAGACACCAATGAACCCCCATAGACACCAATGAACCCCCATAGACATCAATGGACCCCCATAGACATCAATGAAACCCCACAGACATCAATGGACCAGCGGGATGAACCGCATTGCATACTTGTCTGGGGGGGCAATGGGGGGCAATGGGGTCAGGGACCCCATAGACACCAATGAACCCCCATAGACATCAATGAAACCCCATAGACATCAATGGAGCAGCGGGATGAACCACACTGCATACTTCTCTGGGGGGGCAATGGGGGGCAATGGGGTCAGGGACCCCATAGACACCAATGAACCCCCATAGACACCAATGAACCCCCATAGACATCAATGGACCCCCATAGACATCAATGAAACCCCACAGACATCAATGGACCAGCGGGACGAACCGCACTGCATACTTGTCTGGGGGGGCAATGGGGGGCAATGGGGTCAGAGACCCCCATAGATGTCAACTGACGCAATAGACATCAATGGACCCCATGGACACCAATGGACCCGTGGGATGAACCGCACTGCGTACTTGTTCGGGGGCAAAATCGCCCTCCTAAAGTGAGAGGGGACCCTAAAGCCTCCTTCCAGCCCCACACGGGCTGTGCCCCCCCCCATCATGAGCCAGAAGTGGTTCAGCCCAGGCGCCCACAGCGGAGGGCAGAGGGGTTTGGGCAAGCCCATTGCGGGGCTCGGGGGGCACACGGGGGGGTTCGGGGGGCCCCCCCTCACCTTCGGTGACCTCGGTGATGTGGCACTCCTCCAGCGCCCCCGAGGGGCTGTGCACTTTGGCGTCCAGCGCGCCCTTGGCCCCATTGAGGCTCACGGCGAAGGACGCGGGTTGGTGAACCTTGAGCCCCGACTCCTGGGGGGGCAGAGACCATCAGCGGGGGGGGGGGGCACCCCCAAACTGGGGGGGCACCCCCAAGTACAGGGAGGAGGGGGACAGAACCCGGCATTGCCGCCCTCCAGCATCAAAGCCCAGCTTAAAGAGGTTTAACCCCCCCCCGAAAGGATGGGGGGGCTGCACCCCAAAACCTGGGGTGCAAATTAATCCCCCCAGGGAGGTGACACCCCCAAATCCTCACCCCGAATAACCCGGGGGGGGGGAACTCACCCCGGTTTTGGGGTGCCGCAGGGTTTGGGGGTGTTGGGACCCCGTCCATATCCCACTTACCTTATGGGGTTAGGGGGTTTAGTGGGAGCGAGTGGGGGACCCCGGCCCCGCTTTGGGGGTGCAGGGGGGGTTTTGGGGGGCCGCTCGCTCCCGCTAAGGCCCCCCCAGCCCCGGGGTGACCCCCAAAGTGGGGGGGGGCTGTTAATAGCCTTTAAAAGAGACACGGGAGAAACCCCCGGGGACCCCCCGGTTTGGGGGGGGGGGGCAGCCTGGCCAGCGCGGGGACCCCAAAACCAGCTCCAACCCCCCCGGGACCTGACTGAGGCTCTGCTGTGCCCCAAACCCCACTAAGCCCCACTATGGGGCTACGCTGACCCTAAAGGCACCCCAAAACCCCGCTGAAGTCCCTGCTAGAGCTGCCTTGTCCCCTAGAGACACCCCAAACCCCTCCTGACCCCGCTACGTGCCTCCACCGTCCCCCTAAACTCCCTGATGGGGCTCAGTTTTCCCCCTGAGACCCCCTTAAACCCCTCTCAATCCCTCTATATGGCTCCATTATCACCCCTATGCCCCCTGAGACCCCCCTACACAGCTCCATTATCCCCCTAAGACCCCCTTGAGCCCCCTGAACCCCTCTATGTGGCTCCATTATCCCCCTGAGACCCATCCTAAACCCCCCTATACGTTCTATATCCCCCTAAACCCCCCTATTTGGCTCCATTGTCCCCCCTTAGACCTCCTAAATCCCCCTATACGGCTCCCCTATCCCCCTTAGACCCCCCTAAACCCCCTATTTGGTTCCATATCCCCTTAAACCCCCCTATTTGGCTCCGTTGTCCCTTTTAGACCCCCTTAAATCCCTGTATTTGGATCCACTGTCCCCCTTAGACCCCCCCAAACCCCCCTATTTGGCTCCATTGTCCCCCTTAGACCCCCCCAAACCCCCCTATTTGGCTCCATTGTCCCCCTTAGACCCCCCTAAACCCCCCTATTTGGCTCCACTGTCCCCCTTAGACCCCCCCAAACCCCCCTATTTGGCTCCACTGTCCCCCTTAGACCCCCCCAAACCCCCCTATTTGGCTCCATTGTCCCCCTTAGACCCCCCCAAACCCCCCTATTTGGCTCCATTGTCCCCCTTAGACCCCCCCAAACCCCCCTATTTGGCTCCATTGTCCCCCTTAGACCCCCCCAAACCCCCCTATTTGGCTCCATTGTCCCCCTTAGGCCCCCCCAAACCCCCCTATTTGGCTCCATTGTCCCCCTTAGACCCCCCCAAACCCCCCTATTTGGCTCCATTGTCCCCCTTAGACCCCCCCAAACCCCCCTATTTGGCTCCATTGTCCCCCTTAGACCCCCCCAAACCCCCCTATTTGGCTCCATTGTCCCCCTTAGACCCCCCCAAACCCCCCCTATCCGCTCTCTGTGTCCCGCCCGGCGCTGGCCCTGCCGCCCCCGGCGCTGGGGGGGGGTTTCTCCCGGTGCCTCACCTGAAGGCTAGAAACAGTGAGGCGCCGAGCAGCATCGCAGGGCGCCGCCGCCGCCACCACGAACGGGCTCTCGGGGATGTGCTCCTCGTTGAACTTCACCGACACCTCGTAGTCACCTGCGGGGACACCGGGACGTGGCACCGGGCTGGGGTGGGGGGGCCCCCGCTGTACCCCTATAGGTCCCTTACGCAGCGCCCCCCCCCCCCATAGAGAGCCCGTTCCGTGCCGCCTCAGCAGCGCCGCCCCGTGTCCGCACACGGTCACTGCGCCGCGACCGCCGTGCGCCCCCGTTCCGTGTCGCTCTACAGCGCCCCCCCGTGCCCGTACCCGGCTCCTGCACCACGTAGGAGACGCCGCAGGAGCCGTCCTTGCGGTCCTCGAAGGCGATCTCGGCCTTGCTGGGGCCCTCCACGGCGATGGAGAGGCCCCCGGCGCCCGCCTCCCGTGTCCAGATGCTGAACTCGGCTGGGGGGGGGCACAAAGAGGGGGGTCAGGGAGCCCCAAAGGGCTGGGACCCCCCCCAGGACCCCCCCCAGTTGTAAGCCGGTGTGTGGGATACGGGGACAGGTCAGGAGGGGATGGGAGGGATGGAGGGGCAGCTGCAGTGGGTTTTGGGGGCTCTGGGTCAGGTTTGGGGTGTCTGGGTCATGTTTACGGGGTGTGGGTCATGTTTAGGGGTGTATCAGGTTTAGGTGTATCTGTACCAGTTTAGGTGTATCTCTCTGAGGTTCAGGTATATCTGTTTCAGGTTCAGGTGTATCTCAGGTTTAGGGGTGTCTATCATGTTTAGGTGTATCTGTATCGGTTTAGGTGTCTCTCTATCAGGTGTAAGGGGTTCAGGTCAGGTTTAGGTGTCACTGTCTCAGGTTCAGGGGTGTCTCTATCAGGTTTAGGAGTGTTTCTATCAGGTTTAGGTGTGTGTATATGAGGTTTAGGTGTATCTGTCTCAGTTTAGGTGTATCTCTATCAGGTTTAAGGGGTTCAGGTTGGGTTTAGGTGTATTTATCATGTTTAGGTGTATCTGTATCAGTTTAGGTGTATATCAGGTTTAGGTGTATCTATATCCTGTTTAGGTCTGTCTGTCTCAGGTTTAGGTGTATCTCTCAGGTTCAGGCGTATCTGTCCCAGGTTTAGGGCTGTCTCTATCATGTTTAGGTGTATCTATATCATGTTTAGGTGTATCTATCAGGTTTAGGTGTATCGATCAGGTCCAGGTGTATCTGTCCCAGGTTTAGGGCTGTCTCTATCGGGTTTAGGGCTGTCTGTGTCACTGTTGGGGGCCCCCCCACTCACCAGGCACCCCCGCCTCGGCGCGCTCCAGGCCGGGTCCCCCCGCTCGGACCTTGTGCGCGCCGCCCTCGCCCAGCGGCCCCACGGTGAACTGGAAGGGGCTCCCGGGCACGTGCTGGCCCCGGTCCTTGACGCTGACCGAGTGCACCCCGGTCTCGGCCGGCACGAAGCGGATGCTGTAGGCACCCCCCTCGCCCTCCAGCGCCTGCGCCGCCACCGCCTGCCCCGAGGGGCCCGTGACCAGCGCCGTCACCTCGTGCTCGCTCAGCTCTGCGGGGACGGGGGGGGGGGTCAGGGGGAGCCAGGGCCCCCCCATTGCACCCCTGTGGTGGGAGAGCAGGGGGGGGCGTTGGGGTCCCCTCCATGGGTCAGTGGGGTCACCCCCATGGGTCAATGGGGATGCTCAGGGTCACTGGGTTACCCCATACATCATTGGGGCCCCCCCACCATGGGTCAATGGGGATGCTCAGGGTCACTGGGTTACCCCATACATCATTGGGGCCCCCCCACCATGGGTCAATGGGGATGCTCAGGGTCACTGGGTTACCCCATACATCATTGGGGCCCTCCCACCATGGGTCAATGGGGATGCTCAGGGTCACTGGGTTACCCCATACATCATTGGGGCCCTCCCACCATGGGTCAATGGGGATGCTCAGGGTCACTGGGTTACCCCATACATCATTGGGGTCCCACCCATGTGTCCTTGGGGTCCCCCCATAGGACCCCCTGGGCCCCCCCCCGTCCCTCACCGGGCACTTTGAGGCTGAGGTCGCAGGCAGAGCCCACGCTGGCCTCGGGGGGGGCACGGCGCCGGCGCGTGATGCTCTCCTTCACCCGGCCCTCGCCCGTCACCTTCACCGAGAACGGGCTCCCTGGGGGGCCAGGGGGGCGTCACACACCCCATAGACCCCATAGAACCCATAGACACCCATAGATCCCATAGACACCCCATAGACCCCCATAGATCCCATAGACACCCCATAGACCCCATAGAACCCATAGACCCCCATAGATCCCATAGACCCCATAGACCCCATAGAAACCCCATAGACCCCATAGATCCCATAAACACCCCATAGACCCCATAGAACCCATAGACCCCCATGGATCCCATAGACCCCTATAGATAACATAAACACCCCATAGACCCCCATAGATCCCATAGACACCCCATAGACCCCATAGATCCCATAAACACCCCATAGACCCCATAGAACCCATAGACACCCCATAGACCCCATAGATCCCATAAACACCCCATAGACCCCATAGAACCCATAGACACCCATAGATCCCATAGACCTCTATAGATAACATAAACACCCCATAGACCCCCATAGATCCCATAGACACCCCATAGTCCCCATAGAACCCATAGACACCCATAGATCCCATAGACCCCTATAGATAACATAAACACCCCATAGACCCCATAGAACCCATAGACACCCCATAGACCCCATAGAACCCATAGACACCCCATAGACCCCATAGAACCCATAGACACCCCATAGACCCCATAGAACCCATAGACACCCCATAGACCCCATAGAACCCATAGACACCCCATAGACCCACACAGATCCCATAGACACCCCATAGACCCCATAGAACCCATAGACACCCATAGATCCCATAGAACCCATAGACACCCATAGATCCCATAGACCTCTATAGATAACATAAACACCCCATAGACCCCCATAGATCCCATAGACACCCCATAGACCCCATAGAACCCATAGACACCCATAGATCCCATAGACCCCTATAGATAACATAAACACCCCATAGACCCCATAGAACCCATAGACACCCCATAGACCCCATAGAACCCATAGACACCCCATAGACCCCCCATAGACCCCATAGACGCCACAGATCCCTCCATAGACCCCATCGGCCCCCCCATGGAGGCCCCCCCCGGGCGGGGCGCACCGGGCACGTGCTGGTCGCCGAACTTGAGGGAGATGATGTAGTTGCCGGGCTCCGTGGGGCAGTAGGAGACGCGGCACGTCCCGTCCTCCAGCTCCTCCGTGCTGATGTCCACCTTGCTGGGGCCCTCGATGGACAGGCTCAGCCCCCCATAGCCTGCCATGGGGCACAGCGGCGTCACTGGGGACCCCCTCGCAGGGAGCTGACACCCCCTGCTTGTGACGGGGCCAGAGGGAGGGGGTGATGGGGACACTGTGGTGGGGGGCGGCTACAGGGGGTGCTATGGGGGGGTCAGGGGTGGTACTTGAGTAGTGGTGAAGTGCATGGCTCGAAGGGGATGCTATGGGTGCTCTGGGGATGCTATGGGTGCTGTGGGGATGCTCTGGGTGCTGTGGGGATGCTATGGGTGCTGTGGGGATGCTATGGGTGCTCTGGGGATGCTCTGGGTGCCACAGGGGGCGCTCTGGGTGCCACAGGGGGCGCTCTGGGTGCCATAGGGGGATGCTCTGGGTGCCATAGGGGGATGCTCTGGGTGCCATAGGGGATGCTCTGGGTGCCACAGGGGGATGCTCTGGGTGCCACAGGGGGATGCTCTGGGTGCCATAGGGGATGCTCTGGGTGCCACAGGGGGATGCTCTGGGTGTCACAGGGGGATGCTCTGGGTGCCATAGGGGGATGCTCTGGGTGCCATAGGGGATGCTCTGGGTGCCATAGGGGGATGCTCTGGGTGTCACAGGGGGATGCTCTGGGTGCCACAGGGGGCGCTCTGGGTGCCATAGGGGATGCTCTGGGTGCCATAGGGGGATGCTCTGGGTGCCATAGGGGGATGCTCTGGGTGCCATAGGGGATGCTCTGGGTGCCATAGGGGGATGCTCTGGGTGCCATAGGGGATGCTCTGGGTGCCATAGGGGGATGCTCTGGGTGCCATAGGGGATGCTCTGGGTGCCACAGGGGGCGCTCTGGGTGCCATAGGGGGATGCTCTGGGTGCCATAGGGGGATGCTCTGGGTGCCATAGGGGATGCTCTGGGTGCCATAGGGGGATGCTCTGGGTGCCATAGGGGGATGCTCTGGGTGCCATAGGGGATGCTCTGGGTGCCATAGGGGATGCTCTGGGTGCCACAGGGGGCGCTCTGGGTGCCATAGGGGATGCTCTGGGTGCCATAGGGGATGCTCTGGGTGCCACAGGGGGCGCTCTGGGTGCCACAGGGGATGCTCTGGGTGCCACGGGGGGCGCTCTGGGTGCCACAGGGGGTGCAGGTACCGGCATCGCGGGTGTCGATGGTGAAGTGCGCGGGCTCGAAGGTGCGGCCCTCGCGCAGGCCCGGCCCCGCCACGCGCACGCGGGCGGCGTCGCCCAGCTCGGCCTGGCTGATGGTGACGGCGATGGGGCTGCGCGGCAGCGGCTGCCCCCCCCGCAGCACGTGCACGAGGTGCTCCCCCACCTCCTGCGGCACGAAGGAGATCCCTGCGGCGGCACAGGGACAGGGATGTGGGACACGGGGGTACGGGGACATGGGGGTATGGGGATACAGGGGTATGGGGATACAGGGGTATGGGGATATGGGGATACAGGGGTATGGGGATATGGGGATACAGGGGTATGGGGATATGGGGATACAGGGATACGGGGGTATGGGGATACAGGGGTATGGGGATACGGGGATACAGGGGTATGGGGATACAGGGGTATGGGGATACAGGGATACAGGGGTATGGGGATACAGGGGTATGGGGATACAGGGGTATGGGGATATGGGGATACAGGGGTATGGGGATACAGGGGTATGGGGATACAGGGGTATGGGGATATGGGGATACAGGGGTATGGGGATACAGGGATACAGGGGTATGGGGATACAGGGGTATGGGGATATGGGGATACAGGGGTATGGGGATGCAGGGATATGGGGATACAGGGGTATGGGGATACAGGGGTATGGGGATATGGGGATACAGGGGTATGGGGATATGGGGATACAGGGGTATGGGGATACAGGGATACAGGGGTATGGGGATACAGGGGTATGGGGATATGGGGATACAGGGGTATGGGGATGCAGGGATATGGGGATACAGGGATACAGGGGTATGGGGATACAGGGGTATGGGGATATGGGGATACAGGGGTATGGGGATACAGGGATACAGGGGTATGGGGATATGGGGATACAGGGGTATGGGGATACAGGGATACAGGGGTATGGGGATACAGGGGTATGGGGATATGGGGATACAGGGGTATGGGGATACAGGGATACAGGGGTATGGGGATATGGGGATACAGGGGTATGGGGATACAGGGGTATGGGGATATGGGGATACAGGGGTATGGGGATACAGGGATACAGGGGTATGGGGATACAGGGATACAGGGGTATGGGGATACAGGGGTATGGGGATACAGGGATACAGGGGTATGGGGATACAGGGGTATGGGGATATGGGGATACAGGGGTATGGGGATACAGGGGTATGGGAATATGGGGATACAGGGGTATGGGGATACAGGGATACAGGGGTATGGGGATACAGGGATACAGGGGTATGGGGATACAGGGGTATGGGGATATGGGGATACAGGGGTATGGGGATACAGGGATACAGGGGTATGGGGATATGGGGATACAGGGGTATGGGGATACAGGGGTATGGGGATATGGGGATACAGGGGTATGGGGATACAGGGGTATGGGGATATGGGGATACAGGGGTATGGGGATACAGGGATATGGGCTCTGGGGCTGCCCGCTGTGGCTGCTCTCCCCGTGGCCCGCACCGATGTGGCCGTTGCGCAGGCGCTTGAGCTGGCAGGGCTCCTTGCGGCCCGAGGGCGCCGTGACCGTGGCCGTCAGCTGGCTCAGGTCCGTCTCGCCCAGGTCCAGGGGGATGTCGGCCGAGGCGCCCACCTTGAGGTGGGACAGGCGCAGGCTGTCGTCACCTGCGGGATGGAGCCGTGAGCCCCATGGCGCCCCACGGCGCCCTCCATCGCCTCCCATTGCACCCCAGTGCCTCCCATTGCACCCCATTGCCTCCTATTGTACCCCACTGCATCCCATCGCCTCCCATTGCTCCCCATTGCCTCCCATTGCACCCCATTGCCTCCCATTGCCTCCTATTGTACCCCAGTGCATCCCATTGCCTCCCATTGCTCCCCATTGCACCCCATTGCCTCCTATTGTACCCCACTGCATCCTACCGCCTCCCCCCATTGCCTCCCATCGCCTCCCATCGCCTCCCATTGCCTCCCATTGCCTCCCATTGCCCCCCATTGCACCCCATTGCCTCCCATTGCCTCCCATTGCCCCCCATTGCCTCCCATTGCTCCCCATTGCCTCCTATTGCACCCCATTGCCTCCTATTGTACCCCACTGCATCCTACCGCCTCCCCCCATTGCCTCCCATCGCCTCCCATTGCCTCCCATTGCCTCCCATTGCCCCCCATCGCCTCCCATCGCCTCCCATTGCCCCCCATTGCCCCTCATTGCCCCCCATTGCCCCCCATTGCCCCCCATTGCCCCTCATTGCCCCCCACGGCCCCCCCCCTTGCCCCGCGGTCGGGTACCGGTGATGCGGGCGGTGAAGGGGCTCCCGGGGATGTGCTTCTCGTTGTACTTGACCACGATGCTGTAGTCCCCGGGCAGCACGGGCAGGTAGGAGACGCTGCACGTCCCGTCCTGGTTGTCCGTGCAGCTCAGCTCCGCCTTGGAGGGCCCCTCCACAGCCAGCGACAGCCCTCCTGGGGGGGGCACGCACCGTGAGGGGGGGCTCGGGGGCTCCGGGGCGCTGGGGGGCACCCCCCGGGCTCACCCTCGCCGGCATCCTTGGTGTTGACGGTGAAGGAGGCCGGTTTGTTCACGGTGCCGTGGATGAGGCCGGGGCCGTAGGCGGTGACGTGGCCGCTGTTCACGTAGTCCACATAGAACTGAAGGGGGCTGCCTGCGGGGGGGGGGGGACACACACAAAGGGGGTGTTGGGGGGCACGGAGACACCCCCCCCATAGCGCCATGGAGGATGCTGGTGGATGCGGGCCGGTTGCCATGGAGACGGGGCGGGATGCAGGCAGCCGCGGTGCTGGGATGCTTCAAGAGGGTGCCCCCAAAGCCCCCCCCCCGGCCCCCCCACCTGGGATGTGCATGCTCTCGTAGCGGATGTCCATCTCGTGCAGCCCGGCCTCGGTGGGCGCGAACCGAACCGTCACCGTCCCGTCCTTGTTGTCGGTGATGTCCGGCTTGGCCACCTTCCCCGAGGGCATCCGCACCTCCCCTGGGGGGGCAGCGCGGCTCAGGGGGGGGCGCTGCGGGCACCCATGGGTGCCCCACAGCGTGGGGACGACTTGGGGAGGGGATGGGGACCTCCAGGAGGACCCTGCCACAGGGGAGGCCCCCATAGACCCGCATTGCTTTGGGGTGCCCCCCCCTCACCCGTGATCTCGCCCTTCTTGATGGTGAAGGGGATGACGAGGTCGAAGGGGCGCAGCCCGGCCATGTCCAGCCCGTTCACCCCCAGCAGCGCCCGCTCCGTCGCCTGCGCCGGGGGGGAACCCCATTGGGTGCCGGGACCCCCAACCGGGCCCTGTGCCCCCCCTGTGCCCCCTCGCACCCTGCACGTCCCCTACCCAACCGCGTTCCGTGTCCCTTCTTGTCCCCTTCCTGTCTCCTGCCCCATCCCTCCCCATTCCCTGCTCCATCCCCTGCCCATCCATGCCCATTCCCTGCCCATCCTTGCTTGTCCCCTGTCACTTCTTGTCCCCTTTCTGTCCCCTACCCATCCCCTTCTTGTCCCTTGCCCCATCCCTGCCCATTCCTTGCCCCATCCCTGCCCATCCCCTGTTCCATCCCCTTCTTGTTCCCTGTCCCATCCCTGCCCATTCCCTGCCCATCCCCTCCCCATTCCCTGCCCCATCCCCTGCCCATCCCCTCCCCATTCCCTGCCCCATCCCTGCCCATCCCCTCCCCATCCCTGTCTCCTCCCTGCTCCCCGTCCCTTCGTGTCCCCTTTGTGTCCCGTGCCCGCCCCGCACTCACCATGACCTGGAAGGGGCTGTTGGGGATGTGCTCGCCGCCGAAGCGCACGCAGATCACGTACTTGCCGGGCTGCGGCGCCGTGTAGAAGATGTCGAAGGTGCCGTCCGCGTTCTCCACCACGTCCACGTCGGCCTCGGAGCCGTCGGGGGTGCAGACGCTGCAGGTCACCTTCCCCTTGCCCGCCGCCTTCGCGTCCACCGTGATCACCGTCTCCTCCCCGAGCTGGATCGTGGGGCCCAGCCCGTCCCCTGCAGGATTGGGGGGGGGGGGGGTGATTGAGGGCCCCATGGATGGGGTGGGGGGGTCACCCCAGTGTGGGCCTCCAGTGCCCCCAAACTGAGCCCTTGGTACCCCCCCATGGGCTGAGCACGGGGATGCTCGACTCGTGCCATGGGGAGGGGGTAATGGGGGTTATTGAGGCACCCCCAGCTCATTGCCCCCAACTGCACCAAGGGGGACCCCCCCCAAGTGAATGAGGTGGGGGGGAACACCCCCCCATTACAAAGGTGGGCCCCTGTTCTTGAAGCAGCCGGGGGGGACCCCCCATCTCAAACAAGGCTTGGACCCCCCCAAGTCAAGCCCTGATTGGCTGGGTGGGGGGCCCTCATCGCTATATGGGGAGTAAAGGGGGTGCCCCCAAGGGCTGGGGGCACTTTGGGGGTGCAGGGGGGGTCACGCATGCACCCCGACGCCAGGCGAGCCATGCAATGAGCTTACCTAAGCCGTGACCTCCGATGGAGACTACAGCAGCGTGGGGGGGGGGGGGGGGGGGATGTGGGGCGGGCGTGGGGGGGCAGAGAAGCAAGAAATCAGTGAAACACACGTGAGGCCCCCCCAGCCCCCCCCACAGCCCCCCCCCGGCGGTGCTGAGCCCGGCGCGGGCGCGTGCGTACCGGTGACCGTGCACTTGCTGGCGTCGCCGGCGGGCACGGCGCGGATGCGGTACGGGGAGTAGGGGATCTCGTCCCCCCCGTACTTGATGAGGATGGTGTAGCGCCCGGTCATGTCCGGCACGTAGGACACCGTGTACGTCCCGTCCTGGTTGTCCCGGATCGACGCCTTCTTGGGCTTCCCCTCGGGATCCTGCGGGAGAACGGGAATGGGGTGGCAGGGGGGGAGCCGGGGTGCAGCCAGCACCAGGCCTCAGCGCTGAGCATCCTTGGTGATGCCCATGGTACCCAAACACCCCCTGCGCGGTGCATCACCAATGGCACCGTGTGCATCACCCATGGTACCGTGCGCATCACCCATGGCACCGTGCGCATCACCCATGGCACCGTGCGCATCACCAATGGCACCGTGTGCATCACCCATGGCACCGTGCGCATCACCAATGGCACCGTGTGCATCACCCATGGTACCGTGTGCATCACCCATGGCACCGTGCGCATCACCAATGGCACCGTGTGCATCACCCATGGCACCGTGCGCATCACCAATGGTACCGTGCGCATCACCAATGGCACTGTGCGCATCACCAATGGCACCGTGCGCATCACCCATGGCACCGTGTGCATCACCCATGGCACCGTGCGCGTCACCCATGGCACCGTGTGCGTCACCCATGGCACCGTGCGCATCACCCATGGCACCGTGTGCATCACCCATGGCACCGTGCGCATCACCCATGGCACCGTGTGCATCACCCATGGCACCGTGCGCATCACCAATGGCACCGTGTGCATCACCCATGGTACCGTGTGCATCACCCATGGCACCGTGTGCATCACCCATGGTACCGTGTGCATCACCCATGGCACCGTGTGCATCACCCATGGCACCGTGCGCATCACCCATGGCACCGTGTGCATCACCAATGGCACCGTGTGCATCACCCACGGCACCGTGTGCATCACCCATGGCACCGTGTGCATCACCCACGGCACCGTGTGCATCACCCATGGCACCGTGTGCATCACCAATGGCACCGTGCGCATCACCCATGGCACCGTGTGCATCACCAATGGCACCGTGCGCATCACCAATGGCACCGTGTGCATCACCAATGGCACCATGCGCAGCACCCATGGCACCGTGCGCATCACCAATGGCACCGTGCGCATCACCCATGGCACCGTGCGCATCACCAATGGCACCGTGTGCAGCACCCATGGCACCGTGCGCATCACCCACGGCACCGTGTGCATCACCCATGGCACCGTGTGCATCACCAATGGCACCGTGTGCATCACCAATGGCACCGTGTGCATCACCCATGGCACCGTGTGCATCACCCACGGCACCGTGTGCATCACCCATGGCACCGTGTGCATCACCAATGGCACCGTGCGCATCACCCATGGCACCGTGTGCATCACCAATGGCACCGTGCGCATCACCAATGGCACCGTGTGCATCACCAATGGCACCATGCGCAGCACCCATGGCACCGTGCGCATCACCAATGGCACCGTGCGCATCACCCATGGCACCGTGCGCATCACCAATGGCACCGTGTGCAGCACCCATGGCACCGTGTGCATCACCCATGGCACTGTGCGCATCACCAATGGCACCGTGTGCATCACCCATGGCACCGTGTGCATCACCAATGGCACCGTGCGCATCACCAATGGCACCGTGCGCATCATCCATGGCACCGTGCGCATCACCCATGGCACCGTGCGCATCACCCATGGCACCGTGCGCATCACCCATGGCACCGTGTGCATCACCAATGGCACCATGCGCAGCACCCATGGCACCATGCGCATCACCAATGGCACCGTGCGCATCACCCATGGCACCGTGTGCATCACCAATGGCACCGTGCGCATCACCCATGGCACCGTGTGCATCACCAATGGCACCGTGCGCATCACCCATGGCACCGTGCGCATCACCCATGGCACCCAGAGACCCCCTGTAGAGCCCTATGGGCCCCCCCCCGATGCCCCCCCGTGCCTCACAGTGATCTGCACGGCCAGGAGCCCCTCGCCCGCGTCCTTGGCGTCGATGGTGAACTCCACGGGCAGGCTGGCCGGGACCCCGGTGGTGTTGAGCCCGGGGCCGCTCGCCTTCACCTTGCTGGCGTCATGGGTGGGCAGCGCCTTCACCTTGAACGGGCTGCGGGGGGGCACCATGGGGGGGGGGGTCAGAGCAGAGCCCCCCCCCCCCCGGCTCCTCCCCTGGGCACCCCCCCCGGGTCCCACGTCCCCCCGTCCCCCCCCCGGTACCTGCGGGGCACCTCCTCGTCGCCGTAGCGCACGGAGATGCTGTAGGGCCCCTCGCGGCTCGGGACGTAGCTCACGCGCTGGGTCCCGTCCCCGTTGTCCGCCACCTCCACCGGCTCCACCACACCTACGGGGGGGGGGGAGCCCTATGGGACACCCTAGAGCCCACATGGGCACCCCAAAGCCACGCATGGGATGCCCCCCCCCCCCCCCCCCCCCATCCCGGCACCCCCAGGACACCCTTCACCCGCATCCCTTTGCAGCAGGGGCAGCCCAGCCCCTGTGAGCCGCACTCCCTCGGGTGCCCCCCGCTCACAGTGTCACACTGTCACCCTATGCCAGAGATCGGAAGGGGCCTCAAGAGATCACCCAGTGCGATCCCCGCGCCGGAGCAGGAACCCCGGGATGAGCTTACACAGGGAGGTGTCACAGGAATGGCTCCAGAGGAGACTCCACAGCCCCCCTGGGCAGCCTGTTCCAGTGTTCTGTCACCCTCACTGAGAAGAAGTTTCTTCTCAAGTTTAAGTGGAACCTCTTGTGTTCCAGTTTGTACCCATTACCCCTTGTCCTATCATAGTTTGCCACTGAGAAGAGCCTGGCTCCATCCTCGTGACACTCCCCCTTTATATATTTATATACACTAATAAGGTCCCCCCGCAGTCTCCTCTTCTCCAAACTATAGAGACCCAGCTCCCTCAGCCTTTCCTCATAAGGGAGATGCTCCACTCCCTTCATCATCTTAGTTGCCCTGCGCTGGACTCTCTCCAGCAGGTCCCTGTCCTTCTTGAACTGAGGGGCCCAGAACTGGACACAATATTCCAGATGCGGTCTCACCAGGGCAGAGTAGAGGGGAAGGAGGACCTCTCTCGACCTACTGACCACCCCCCTTCTAATACACCCCAGGATGCCATTGGCCTTCTTGGCCACAAGGGCACAGTGTTGGCTCATGGTCATCCTGCTGTCCACTAGGACCCCCAGGTCCCTCTCCCCTGCACTGCTCTCTACCAGGTCGTTCCCCAACCTATACTGGAACCTGGGGTTGTTCCACCAGATACCGGCCTCCAACCACGCTACCTTTGGGTCCCTGCACCTTCACATCCAAGGGGGCCACCCCGGCCTTGCTGGCGTCCACGGTGAAGCTCTGCGGGACGTTGGCCCTGACGGCGCCCGGCGTCAGCCCCGGCCCCACGCATTTCACCTTGGTCGCGTCCACCACGTCCGTCACCGGCACCTTGAATGGGCTCCCTATAGGGGGCGGACACCATGAGCTATGGGGCGCAGAGGGGGTCCCCGCCGCACCGCTGGCCCCCCCGGGCGCTCACCGGGGACCTGGTGGCCTCCGTAGGTGACGTTGAGGCTGTAGGTGCCCGGCTCGTAGGGGACGTACTCGACGGAGCAGCTCCCGTCCTTGTTGTCCGTGCAGGACATCTTGGCCTCCGAGGGGCCCTCCACGGCCAGGCCCAGCCCCCCCGTGCCAGCACCCCTGGGGGGGGAGCTGGGGGTCAGGGGCACCCCCAAACCCCACCATGGGGGGGGGGAGGTTTGGGCATGGGGGTGACTTGGGGGCAGCAGGGATGGGGTTTGGGGGGCACCAGGGCAGGATGTGGGGTATGGGGATGACTGGGGGCATCCACGGGCAGGCTGTGGGTGCTATGGGGCATCCACGGGCAGGCTGTGGGCGCTATGGGGCAGCCATGGGCAGGCTGTGGGCGCTATGGGGCATCCACGGGCAGGCAGTGGGCGCTATGGGGTACCCATGGGCAGGCTGTGGGCGCTATGGGGCACCCATGGGCAGGCTGTGGGTGCTATGGGGTACCCACGGGCAGGCCGTGGGCGCTATGGGGCACCCACGGGCAGGCTGTGGGTGCTATGGGGCACCCACGGGCAGGCTGTGGGTGCTATGGGGCACCCATGGGCAGGCTGTGGGCGCTATGGGGTACCCATGGGCAGGCTGTGGGCGCTATGGGGCAGCCATGGGCAGGCTGTGGGCGCTATGGGGCAGCCATGGGCAGGCAGTGGGTGCTATGGGGCAGCCATGGGCAGGCCGTGGGGCCGGGGGCTCTCACCGGGTCTCCACGGTGAAGCGGTTGGGCTGGTTGGTGGTGCCGCTCTGCAGGCCGGGCCCATGGACGCGGACGCGCGCGGGGTCGCAGCCCTCGGTGACGGGCACGCGGAAGGGGCTGTGGGGCACCGGGCTCCCGGCGTAGCTCACGTCCACCGTGTGCAGGCCTGGGGGGCACCCCCCAGGGACATCACCCCATGGCCATGGGGAACACAGCGGGGACATCGCCCCATAGGGACATCACCCCATGGCCATGGGGAACACAGTGGGGACATCGCCCCATAGGGACATCACCCCATGGTCATGGGGAACACAGCGGGGACATCGCCCCATAGGGACATCACCCCATGGCCATGGGGAACACAGCGGGGACATCGCCCCATAGGGACATCACCCCATGGCCATGGGGAACACAGCGGGGACATCGCCCCATAGGGACATCACCCCATGGTCATAGGGAACACAGCGGGGACATCGCCCCATAGGGACATCACCCCATGGCCATGGGGAACACAGCGGGGACATCGCCCCATAGGGACATCACCCCATGGTCATGGGGAACACAGCGGGGACATCGCTCCATAGGGACATCACCCCATGGTCATGGGGAACACAGTGGGGACATCGCCCCATAGGGACATCACCCCATGGCCATGGGGAACACAGTGGGGACATCGCCCCATAGGGACATCACCCCATGGTCATGGGGAACACAGCGGGGACATCGCTCCATAGGGACATCACCCCATGGCCATGGGGAACACAGCGGGGACATCGCCCCATAGGGACATCACCCCATGGTCATGGGGAACACAGTGGGGACATCGCCCCATAGGGACATCACCCCATGGCCATGGGGAACACAGTGGGGACATCGCCCCATAGGGACATCACCCCATGGTCATGGGGAACACAGTGGGGACATCGCCCCATAAGGACATCACCCCATGGCCATGGGGAACACAATGGGGCATCGCCCCATAGGGACATCACCCCACGGCCATGGGGAACACAGCGGGGACATCGCCCCATAGGGACATCACCCCATAGGGACATCGCCCCATGGGCATGGGGAACACAGTGGGGCATCCCCCCGCCCCGCTGCTCACCCTCCTCATAGGGGGTGTACTCCACGTGGTAGGTGCCATCGCCCCGGTCCTCCACGAAGGTCTCGGTGACGTTCCCGGAGGGGTTGGACACCGAAGCCTTCACGTGGGGCCCCCCCACCTTGGTGAGGGCCCGGGCGTCCACATCGAACTCAGTCACCGCCTCCCGGAACACGCCTGGAAGGGGGAGAGAGGGAGCTGAGCTGGGGGCCATTGATGGGTGCTGGGTGTCAGTCATCAATGGGTGCTGGGTGTCAGTCATCAATGGGTGCTGGGTGTCAGTCATCAATGGGTGCTGGTTGGGTGTCAGTCATCAATGGGTGCTGGGTGGGTGTCAGTCATCAATGGGTGCTGGGTGGGTGTCAGTCATCAATGGGTGCTGTGTGGGTGTCAGTCATCAATGGGTGCTGGGTGTCAGTCATCAATGGGTGCTGGGTGGGTGTCAGTCATCAATGGGTGCTGGGTGGGTGTCAGTCATCAATGGGTGCTGGGTGGGTGTCAATCAGCAATGGGTGTTGTGTTGGGTCCATCAATGGGTGTTGTGTTGGGTCCATCAATGGGTGTTGTGTTGGTGCCCATCAATGGGTGTTGTGTTGGGTCCATCAGTGGGCGCTGTGTTGGTGCCCATCAATGGGTGTTGTGTTGGGTCCATCAATGGGTGCTGTGTTGGGTCCATCAATGGGCACTGTGTTGGTGCCCATCAATGGGTGTTGTGTTGGGTCCATCAATGGGCGCTGTGTTGGGTCCATCAATGGGCGCTGTGTTGGTGCCCATCAATGGGTGTTGCGTTGGGTCCATCAATGGGTGCTGTGTTGGGTCCATCAATGGGCGCTGTGTTGGGTCCATCAATGGGTGTTGTGTTGGGTCCATCAATGGGTGCTGTGTTGGGTCCATCAATGGGCGCTGTGTTGGGTCCATCAATGGGTGTTGTGTTGGGTCCATCAATGGGCGCTGTGTTGGTGCCCATCAATGGGTGTTGTGTTGGGTCCATCAATGGGTGTTGTGTTGGTGCCCATCAATGGGTGTTGTGTTGGGTCCATCAATGGGCGCTGTGTTGGGTCCATCAATGGGTGCTGTGTTGGTGCCCATCAATGGGCGCTGTGTTGGGTCCATCAATGGGCGCTGTGTTGGTGCCCATCAATGGGCGCTGTGTTGGTGCCCATCAATGGGCGCTGTGTTGGTGCCCATCAATGGGCGCTGTGTTGGTGCCCATCAATGGGCGCTGTGTTGGTGCCCATCAATGGGTGCTGTGTTGGTGCCCATCAATGGGTGCTGTGTTGGGTCCATCAATGGGCGCTGTGTTGGTGCCCATCAATGGGCGCTGTGTTGGTGCCCATCAATGGGTGTTGTGTTGGGTCCATCAATGGGTGTTGTGTTGGGTCCATCAATGGGTGTTGTGTTGGGTCCATCAATGGGTGTTGTGTTGGGTCCATCAATGGGTGTTGTGTTGGGTCCATCAATGGGTGTTGTGTTGGGTCCATCAATGGGTGTTGTGTTGGGTCCATCAATGGTACCCCGCACCCCGCTCTCACCTTCTCCCTCCACTCCAGGCCCATAGACCTTGACCCCGGCCGTGTCCACCGCGGGCTCCACGCGGACCTTGCTGGGGAAGTGCGGCACGGGCTGCCCGCCGTACTCCACGGTGATGGTGTAGACGCCGGGGCTCAGCGGGGTGTAGGCGATGGTGTAGGTGCCGTCGCCGTTATCCTCCACGCGCACCTCGGCGCGGGCGCCCGCCTCCGAGGCGATGCCGATGGTGAGCTCGGCGCTGCCGGCGCGGCTGCAATCCACGCGGAAGTGCCCGGCCTGCCCGGCCGTGGCCCCCTCCAGCCCCGGCCCCGAGCACGTCACCTTGGAGGCGTCGAAGGGGGCTCGCACCGGGGCGCGGAACGGGGACCCCGGCACGTGGGCGCCGGCAAAGAGGATGTTGATGTTGTAGTCGCCGGGCTCGGTGGGCAGGTAGGACACGGAGCACGTCCCGTCCCCGTTGTCCACGCACTCGATCTTGGCCTCGCAGGGCCCCTCCACCGTCAGCCCCAGGCCCCCGGTGCCGGCGCCTTTGGTGTCGATGGTGAAGGGCGCCGGGACCCCCGGCAGCCCCCCCTGCAGCCCCGGCCCGAAGGCGCGCACCTGGGGGGGGGGAGCAGAGGATGTGTTATGGGGGGGGGCACGGGCAGAGGGAGCCCCCCTTTAGAGCCCCTTGGGTGTTTTGGGGTCCCCATTGCCCATTGCAGCGGGTGTTTGGGGGCGCAGGCGGTGTTTGGGGGTGTTTGGGGGGGTGTTTGACGGGGTCCCCATTGCAGGCGGTGTTTGGGGGTGTTTGGGGGGGTCCCCATTGCAGGCGGTGTTTGGGGGTGTTTGGGGGGGGTGTTTGACGGGGTCCCCATTGCAGGCGGTGTTTGGGGGTGTTTGGGGGGGTGTTTGACGGGGTCCCCATTGCAGGCGGTGTTTGGGGGTGTTTGGGGGGGTCCCCATTGCAGGCGGTGTTTGGGGGTGTTTGGGGGGGTCCCCATTGCAGGCGGTGTTTGGGGGTGTTTGGGGGGGGTGTTTGACGGGGTCCCCATTGCAGGCGGTGTTTGGGGGTGTTTGGGGGGGGTGTTTGACGGGGTCCCCATTGCAGGCGGTGTTTGGGGGTGTTTGGGGGGGGTGTTTGACGGGGTCCCCATTGCAGGCGGTGTTTGGGGGTGTTTGGGGGGGGTGTTTGACGGGGTCCCCATTGCAGGCGGTGTTTGGGGGTGTTTGGGGGGTCCCCATTGCAGGCGGTGTTTGGGGGTGTTTGGGGGGGTCCCCATTGCAGGCGGTGTTTGGGGGTGTTTGGGGGGGTCCCCATTGCAGGCGGTGTTTGGGGGTGTTTGGGGGGGGTGTTTGGGGGGGTCCCCATTGCAGGCGGTGTTTGGGGGTGTTTGGGGGGTCCCCATTGCAGGCGGTGTTTGGGGGTGTTTGGGGGGGTCCCCATTGCAGGCGGTGTTTGGGGGTGTTTGGGGGGGGTGTTTGACGGGGTCCCCATTGCAGGCGGTGTTTGGGGGTGTTTGGGGGGGTCCCCATTGCAGGCGGTGTTTGGGGGTGTTTGGGGGGGTCCCCATTGCAGGCGGTGTTTGGGGGTGTTTGGGGGGGGTGTTTGACGGGGTCCCCATTGCAGGCGGTGTTTGGGGGTGTTTGGGGGGGTCCCCATTGCAGGCGGTGTTTGGGGGTGTTTGGGGGGGGTGTTTGACGGGGTCCCCATTGCAGGCGGTGTTTGGGGGTGTTTGGGGGGGTCCCCATTGCAGGCGGTGTTTGGGGGTGTTTGGGGGGGTCCCCATTGCAGGCGGTGTTTGGGGGTGTTTGGGGGGGGTGTTTGACGGGGTCCCCATTGCAGGCGGTGTTTGGGGGTGTTTGGGGGGGTCCCCATTGCAGGCGGTGTTTGGGTGGGTCCCCATTGCAGGCGGTGTTTGGGGGTGTTTGGGGGGGTCCCCATTGCAGGCGGTGTTTGGGGGTGTTTGGGGGGGTCCCCATTGCAGGCGGTGTTTGGGGGTGTTTGGGGGGGTGTTCCCCATTCCCCATCCCCACCTTGGCCGGGTCCGGCGGCGCGGGCACGGCCTGGACCGGGAAGGGGCTCCCGGGCAGGGGGGCGCCGTCGTACGTGAGCTCGAGGCTGTGCGCGCCCTCCTCGCGCGGGACGTAGCGCACGAGGCTGGCGCCGTCCGGGCCGGGCTCCACGGCGCAGGGCGCGGGCTGGCGGGAAGGGCCGCTCACGCGCGCCCCCACGCGGCCGCCGCCGCCGGCGCCGCGCCACTGCACGCGCACCTCCTGCTCCCGCCCCACCTCCGGCTCTGCGATGGAAGAGACCATTAACGGGGGGGGGGGGGGGGGGGGGGATGGACCCCGAAACAGGGGGGATGGACCCCAAAACAGGGGCTGCACCACAAATGGGGGGCTGCCTCCTGCCCCAACCCCCCCCAAGTCATCTATGGGGAGGGAGGCCCCATTCCCCCCCCCCCGTCATCACCCCCAGCTCCTCAGGCCCCTCCCATCCCCAAAGGGGGGTCCCCACTCCCCCCCATCCCCAGCTCCCTCATTGCCCCCCAACCCTCCTGTAAATGGGGTCTGACCCCCCCAGCCCCATGGCCCCCCCCAGCCCCCCCCCACGTACTCTCATCCAGGCCGGAGACCTTGATCTTGCTCAGGTCCACGCCTGGGGCCACCCCCACGGTGAAGGGGCTCTTGGGGATGGGGTCACCCCCATAGGTCACTGCGACCCCCAAGTTACCCTGGGAGGGGAGAGCGGGAGCTCAGGGGGTGCCCCATGGCCCCCCCCTAAGGGTATCATGGAGGGGGGTTACTCCCATGGCAATAGGAGGTTTGGGGTGCAGGAGTGTCTATGGGGCTGTACCTGCTGCATTGGGGTGCATTAGTGCCTATGGGTCCATACCTGCTGCACTGGTGCCTATGGGGCCGTACCTGCTGCACTGGGGCGCATTGGTGCCTATGGGGGCTGTACCTGCTGCATTGGGGTGCATTAGTGCCTATGGGTCCATACCTGCTGCACTGGTGCCTATGGGGCCGTACCTGCTGCACTGGGGCGCATTGGTGCCTATGGGGGCCGTACCTGCTGCACTGGGGCGCATTGGTGCCTATGGGGGCTGTACCTGCTGCATTGGGGTGCATTAGTGCCTATGGGTCCATACCTGCTGCACTGGTGCCTATGGGGCCGTACCTGCTGCACTGGGGTGCATTGGTGCCCATGGGAGCCGTACCTGCTGCACTGGGGTGCATTGGTGCCTATGGGGGCCGTACCTGCTGCACTGGGGTGCATTGGTGCCCATGGGAGCCGTACCTGCTGCACTGGGGCGCATTGGTGCCTATGGGGGCCGTACCTGCTGCACTGGGGTGCATTGGTGCCTATGGGGGCCGTACCTGCTGCACTGGGGCGCATTGGTGCCTATGGGGGCCGTACCTGCTGCACTGGGGCGCATTGGTGGCTATGGGGGCCGTACCTGCTGCACTGGGGCGCATTGGTGCCCATGGGAGCCGTACCTGCTGCACTGGGGTGCATTGGTGCCTATGGGGGCCGTACCTGCTGCACTGGGGTGCATTGGTGCCTATGGGGGCCGTACCTGCTGCACTGGGGCGCATTGGTGCCTATGGGGGCCGTACCTGCTGCACTGGGGTGTACTTGACCGTGTGGGTGCCGTCGAGGTTGTCGATGAGCTCCAGGTCCTTCACGGGCTCCCCCTTCCCGGTCCCCGTCACCTGCACGTCGAGGGCCCCGCGCCCCCCGGCCTTGGCGTTCACCGTGAACTGCGTTGGTTTCCCCAGCTCCACGCCTGGGGGGGGGGGGGACGGGGTCAGGGGGGTCCCCAAAACCCCACTGGGCCCCCCCCCCCCCCCCCCCCCGGCACTCACCAGAGCGGCTCAGGCCGGGCCCCTCCGCCTTCACCTTGCTGGCGTCGTGTGAGGGATCCACCTTGACCCGGATGGGGCTGGTGGGGGTGGCCTGGGGGAACCCGAAATCAACGCTTTGGGACCCAAACCAGCCCCAAACCAGCCCAAACCAACCCAAACCAGCCCCAAACCAACCCAAACCAACCCAAACCAGCACCAAACCAGCCCCAAACCAACCCAAACCAACCCAAACCAGCCCAAACCAACCCAAACCAGCCCAAACCAGCCCCAAACTGGCCCAAACCGGCCCAAACCAACCCAAACCAACCCCAAACCAACCCAAACCAACCCCAAACCAGCCCAAACCAGCCCCAAACCAACCCAAACCAGCCCCAAACCAACCCAAACCAACCCAAACCAGCCCCAAACCAACCCAAACCAGCCCAAACCAACCCAAACCAACCCAAACCAGCCCCAAACCAACCCAAACCAACCCAAACCAACCCAAACCAGCACCAAACCAGCCCCAAACCAACCCAAACCAACCCAAACCAGCACCAAACCAGCCCCAAACCGGCCCAAACCAGCCCAAACCAACCCAAACCAGCCCAAACCAGCCCCAAACCGGCCCAAACCGGCCCAAACCAACCCAAACCAACCCCAAACCAACCCAAACCAGCCCCAAACCAGCCCAAACCAACCCAAACCAGCCCCAAACCAGCCCCAAACCAACCCAAACCAACCCAAACCAGCCCCAAACCAACCCAAACCAACCCAAACCAGCCCCAAACCAACCCAAACCAACCCAAACCAACCCAAACCAGCCCCAAACCAGCGCTTTGCACCCTAAATCAGTGCTCTGGACCCCAATATCAGCGCTCAGGACCCCAATATCAGCGCTCAGGACCCCAATATCAGCGCTCAGGACCCCAATATCAGCGCTCAGGACCCCAGTAGCAGCGCTCAGGACCGCAGGTGGCTGACCTGGTCCCCGAAGAGCACCATGATGGTGTAGGCGCCGGCGCCGCGGGGGGTGTACCGCACCGTGAAGGTGTCGTTGTCGTTCCGGATGATGTCGAAGTCGACGTCGGCCTCGGCCGGACCCACAACGCCCGGCGCGCACTTGATCCCGATGCTCACATCGCCTGCGGGGCAGCGCCGTGAAACCCCCCGCGCCCCATAGTGCGCCCCAGAGCACCCTATAGCGCCCCATAGCTCCTCATAGAGCCCTATAGCTCCCCAGAGCGCGCCCCATAGAGCCCCATGGCTCCCCATAGTGCGCCCCATAGCGCCCTATAGAGCCCCATAGCTCCCCATAAGCGCTCCCCATAGTGCTCCTCATAGCACCCTATAGAGCCCCAGAGTGCTCCCCATAGCGCCCTATAGAGCTCCATAGCTCCCCATAGCGCGCCCCATAGCACGCCCCATAGCCCCCATAGCGTGCCCCATAGAACCCCATAGCTCCCCATAGCACCCTATAGAGCCCCAGAGCGCTCCCCATAGCGCTCCCCGTAGCGCCCTATAGAGCTCCATAGCTCCCCAGAGCGTGCCCCATAGTGCCCTATAGAGCCCCATAGCCCCCATAGCGTGCCCCATAGAACCCCATAGCTCCCCGTAGCACCCTATAGAGCCCCAGAGCGCTCCCCATAGCGCTCCCCGTAGCGCCCTATAGAGCCCCAGAGCGCTCCCCATAGCGCTCCCCATAGCGCGCCCCATAGCGCCCCATAGCGCCCGGCTCACCCTGCCCGGCCTCGCTGCAGTCCACAGTGAAGTAGGTTGGTTCGTGCGCCTTCAGCCCCGTCTTGGCCACGCCGGGCCCATAGACCTTGACCTTGTGCGGGTGGCTCCCGGCCCCGACCCCCACCTATGGCCAGGGACCGGAGGGGGGGGGGGGGGGGTGTCAGAGCTGAGCCCCCCCCCCCCCCAGGCCCCCCCTCTAGGCTCTGGGGTGCCCCTTACCCTGAAGGGGCTCTGGGGGATGCTGACCCCCCCCCAGGACACCATCGCCGTGTGCTTGAGCGCCCGCTTGGGCACGTAGCAGCAGCTGAAGGTGCCGTTGCCGTTGTCCTTGACCGAGACGTCCACGGGGTTCCCCTCCGCGTCCTAAAGGGGGCACGGGGGGGTCAGCACCCAAATACCCCCCCAAGCACCCCAAATACCCCCCCCAAGCACCCCAAATACCCCCCTCAGCACCCCAAATACCCCCCCCATCCAAATACCCCCCCCAAGCACCCCAAATACCCCCCAGAACCCAAATACCCCCCCCAAGCACCCCAAATACCCCCCCAAGCACCCCAAATACCCCCCAGCACCCAAATACCCCCCCAGCACCCAAATACCCCCCCAAGCACCCCAAATACCCCCCAGCACCCAAATACCCCCCAGCACCCAAACACCCCCCCAGCACCCCAAATACCCCCCCCAAGCACCCCAAATACCCCCCAGAACCCAAATACCCCCCCAAGCACCCCAAATACCCCCCAGCACCCAAATACCCCCCCAAGCACCCCAAATACCCCCCAGCACCCAAATACCCCCCCAAGCACCCCAAATACCCCCCCAAGCACCCCAAATACCCCCCAGCACCCAAATACCCCCCCAGCACCCAAATACCCCCCAGCACCCAAATACCCCCCCCAGCACCCCAAATACCCCCCAGCACCCAAATACCCCCCCCAGCACCCCAAATACCCCCCAGCACCCCAACCCCCCCACCTGCATCTGCACTTTGAGGGCTCCCTTCCCCCCGTTCTTGGCATCCACGGTGAACTCGGCCGCTTTGTTCACGGCCACCCCGGTCTTCTCCAGCCCCGGTCCATGGGCTTTGACCTGCAGGGGGGCACCGGGGTTATGGGGTGCAGGTGGGATGTGGGGGTCTCTATGGGTCTCTATGGGTTTCTACGGGTCTCTATGGTCTCTATGGTCTCTATGGTCTCTATGGGTCTCTATGGTCTCTATGGGTCTCTATGGGTCTCTATGGTCTCTACAGGTCTCTATAGGTCTCTATGGTCTCTATGGGTCTCTATGGGTCTCTATGGTCTCTATGGTCTCTATGGTCTCTATGGGTCTCTATGGTCTCTATGGGTCTCTATGGTCTCTATGGTCTCTATGGTCTCCATGGTTTCTATGGTCTCTATGGGTCTCTATGGTCTCTATGGTCTCTATGGTCTCCATGGTCTCTATGGTCTCTATGGTCTCTATGGTCTCTATGGGTCTCTATGGTCTCTATGGTCTCTATGGTCTCTCTGGTCTCTCTGGTCTCTCTGGGTCTCTATGGTCTCCATGGTCTCCATGGTCTCCATGGTCTCTATGGTCTCTATGGGTCTCTATGGTCTCTATGGGTCTCTATGGTCTCTATGGTCTCTATAGGTCTCTATGGTCTCTATGGTCTCTATGGTCTCTATGGGTCTCTATGGTCTCTATGGTCTCTATGGTCTCTATAGGTCTCTATGGTCTCTCTGGTCTCTATGGTCTCTATGGGTCTCTATGGTCTCTATGGTCTCTATGGTCTCTATGGTCTCTATGGTCTCTATAGGTCTCTATGGTCTCTCTGGTCTCTATGGTCTCTATGGGTCTCTATGGTCTCTATGGTCTCTATGGTCTCTATGGTCTCTATGGTCTCTATGATCTCTATGGTCTCTATGGTCTCTATGGGTCTCTATGGTCTCTATGGTCTCTATGGTCTCTATGGTCTCTATGTTCTCTATAGGTCTCTATGGTCTCTCTGGTCTCTCTGGTCTCTCTGGTCCCTCTGGGTCCCTGTGGCTCCCTGCGGTCCCCGCGCACCTTCTCGGGGCAGCAGTCGCGGGGCGCGGGGCGGATCTCGGCCATGAAGGGGCTGCCGGCGATGTCGTCGCCGTCGCAGAGCACGTGCACGGCGTAGGCGCCCGCCTCCTGCGGCCAGTACCGGACGTCGCAGGAGCCGTCGCCGCGGTCGTCGCACTCGATCTTGGCCTGCGAGGGGCCCTCCACGGAGAAGCCTGCGGAGGACGGGGGGGAACGGGGCTCAGGGGCACCCCGAAAGCAGCCCTGGGGCCATGGGGGTGATGGAGCCCGGGGGGGGGGAGCGGGGAGCAGTGAGGAGACCGAGCAAATGTGGCCAAATGGGCCTAAAATCAGCCTGAAATCAACCTAAAATCAGCCTGAAATCAACCTGAAATCAGCCTAAAGTCACACTAAAATCAGCCTAAAATCAGCCTGAAATCAACCTAAAATCAGCCTGAAATCAACCTAAAATCAGCCTGAAATCAACCTAAAATCAGCCTGAAATCAACCTAAAATCAGCCTGAAATCAACCTAAAATCAACCTGAAATCAGCCTAAAATCAGCCTAAAATCAGCCTAAAATCAGCCTGAAATCAACCTAAAATCAGCCTGAAATCAACCTAAAATCAGCCTGAAATCAGCCTGAAAACAACCTGAAATCAGCCTGAAATCAACCTAAAATCAACCTGAAATCAGCCTAAAATCAGCCTAAAATCAGCCTAAAATCAGCCTGAAATCAGCCTAAAATCAGCCTAAAATCAACCTAAAATCAACCTGAAATCAGCCTAAAATCAGCCTGAAATCAACCTGAAATCAACCTGAAATCAGCCTAAAATCAGCCTGAAATCAGCCTAAAATCAACCTAAAATCAACCTAAAATCAGCCTAAAATCAGCCTGAAATCAACCTGAAATCAGCCTAAAATCACCCTAAAATCAACCTAAAATCAGCCTGAAATCAGCCTAAAATCAACCTAAAATCAACCTAAAATCAACCTAAAATCAGCCTGAAATCAACCTAAAATCAACCTAAAATCAACCTAAAATCAACCTAAAATCAGCCTGAAATCAGCCTAAAATCAACCTAAAATCAACCTAAAATCAACCTAAAATCAGCCTGAAATCAACCTAAAATCAACCTCAAATCAGCCTGAAATCAGCCTAAAATCAACCTAAAATCAGCCTGAAATCAGCCTAAAATCAACCTAAAATCAACCTCAAATCAGCCTGAAATCAGCCTAAAGTCACACTAAAATCAGCCTGAATTCACCTTAAAATCAACCTAAAATCAACCTGAAACCAGCCCAAATCTGCCCCCTCCCCTCCCCCGGTCCCCCCCCATCCCCCAGGGGAGCCCCAAAATCCCCGCCCCCCCCCCCGAACCGTGCCAGGGCCCCGGCGCCCCCCCTCACCGAGGGTGCCGACGTCGTCCCCGATGGCCTCCACCACGAACTCGGCCGCGCTCCCCACGGCGCCGCCCTCCAGCCCCGGGCCCCAGGCGCGCACCCGGGGGCTGCCCCCCTCGGGGGACACCTGCACCTCGAAGGGGCTGCGGGGACAGGGCACGCGTGAGCGCCCAGGGACACAGACACACACGTGTGTGCACGCGTGTACATACACAGACATAGACAGACACGTGTGTGCACGCGTGTACATACACAGACATAGACAGACACGTGTGTGCACGCGTGTACATACACATAGACAGACACGTGTGTGCACGCGTGTACATACACAGACACACGTGTGTGCACGCGTGTACATACACAGACATAGACAGACACGTGTGTGCACGCGTGTACATACACATAGACAGACACGTGTGTGCACGCGTGTACATACACAGACACACGTGTGTGCACGCGTGTACATACACAGACATAGACAGACACGTGTGTGCACGCGTGTACATACACAGACACACGTGTGTGCACGCGTGTCCATACACAGACACACGTGTGTGCACGCGTGTCCATACACAGACATAGACAGACACGTGTGTGCACGCGTGTACATACACAGACACACGTGTGTGCATGTGTGTACATACACAGACATAGACAGACACGTGTGTGCACGCGTGTACATACACAGACACACGTGTGTGCATGTGTGTACATACACAGACATAGACAGACACGTGTGTGCACGCGTGTACATACACAGACACACGTGTGTGCACGCGTGTACATACACAGACACACGTGTGTGCATGCGTGTACATACACAGACACACGTGTGTGCATGTGTGTACATACACAGACATAGACAGACACGTGTGTGCACGCGTGTACATGCACAGACACACGTGTGTGCATGCGTGTACATACACAGACACACGTGTGTGCATGCGTGTACATACACAGACACACGTGTGTGCATGCGTGTACATACACAGACACACGTGTGTGCATGCGTGTACATACACAGACACACGTGTGTGCATGTGTGTACATACACAGACATAGACAGACACGTGTGTGCACGCGTGTACATACACAGACATAGACAGACACGTGTGTGCACGCGTGTACATACACAGACATAGACAGACACGTGTGTGCACGCGTGTACATACACAGACATAGACAGACACGTGTGTGCAAGCGTGTACATACACAGACATAGACAGACACGTGTGTGCACGCGTGTACATACACATAGACACACGTGTGTGCATGCGTGTACATACATACACATACATGTGTGTGCATGCGTGTACATACACGTAGACAGACATGTGTGTGCATGCATGTTCATACACACATACATGTGTGTGCATGTGTGTACATACACAGACATAGACACACGTGTGTGCATGCGTGTACATACACAGACACACATGTGTGCATACATGAACATACACATACATGTGTGTGCAGACGTGTACATACATACACATACATGTGTGTGGAGACGTGTACATACATACACATACATGTGTGTGGAGACGTGTACATACATAGACATGTATGTCCATGCACACACACACACACACACATGTATGTCCATGCACACACACACACATGTATGTCCATGCACACACACACACACACACACATGTATGTCCATGCACACACACACACATGTATGTCCATGCACACACACACATGTATGTCCATGCACACACACACACACATGTATGTCCATGCACACACACATGTATGTCCATGCACACACACACACACATGTATGTCCATGCACACACACACATGTATGTCCATGCACACACACACACACATGTATGTCCATGCACACACACACACACATGTATGTCCATGCACACACACACACACATGTATGTCCATGCACACACACACACATGTATGTCCATGCACACACACACACACACACACACGTCTGTCCATGCACACACACACACACACACATGTCTGTCCATGCACTCTCACACACGTGCCCACCCCGTACCCCCCTTGCCCCCGGCCTCACCTGCGCGGCACCGGCTGCCCCCCCCACAGCACGGACACCGAGTGGGGGCCGGGCACGGCGGGGACGTAGTCACAGGCGAAGACCCCGTCCCCGAGCTCCCTCTGCTTGACGGGCACAGGGCCCTCTGCGGGGGGGGTCAGCGGCACCCAGAGCCCCCACAGGGCCCTATGGGCGCCCCTGGCACCCACTGCATGGCCCAAGGCACCCCGAGCCCCTATAGAGCCCCATAGCACCCACTGCATGGCCCAATGCACCCCGAGCCCCTATAGAGCCCCACAGCACCCACTGCATGGCCCAATGCACCCCGAGCCCCTATAGAGCCCCACAGCACCCACTGCATGGCCCAATGCACCCAGAGCCCCTATAGAGCCCCACAGCACCCACTGCATGGCCCAATGCACCCAGAGCCCCTATAGAGCCCCACAGCACCCACTGCACGGCCCAATGCACCCAGAGCCCCTATAGAGCCCCACAGCACCCACTGCATGGCCCAATGCACCCCGAGCCCCTATAGAGCCCCACAGCACCCACTGCATGGCCCAATGCACCCAGAGCCCCTATAGAGCCCCACAGCACCCACTGCACGGCCCAATGCACCCAGAGCCCCTATAGAGCCCCACAGCACCCACTGCACGGCCCAATGCACCCAGAGCCCCTATAGAGCCCCACAGCACCCACTGCATGGCCCAATGCACCCAGAGCCCCTATAGAGCCCCACAGCACCCACTGCATGGCCCAAAGCACCCAGAGCCCCTGTAGAGCCCCACAGCACCCACTGCATGGCCCAATGCACCCAGAGCCCCTATAGAGCCCCACAGCACCCACTGCATGGCCCAATGCACCCCGAGCCCCTATAGAGCCCCACAGCACCCACTGCATGGCCCAATGCACCCAGAGCCCCTATAGAGCCCCACAGCACCCACTGCATGGCCCAATGCACCCCGAGCCCCTATAGAGCCCCACAGCACCCACTGCATGGCCCAATGCACCCAGAGCCCCTATAGAGCCCCATAGCACCCACTGCATGGCCCAATGCACCCAGAGCCCCTATAGAGCCCCACAGCACCCACTGCATGGCCCAATGCACCCCGAGCCCCTATAGAGCCCCACAGCACCCACTGCATGGCCCAATGCACCCAGAGCCCCTATAGAGCCCCACAGCACCCACTGCACGGCCCAATGCACCCAGAGCCCCTATAGAGCCCCACAGCACCCACTGCACGGCCCAATGCACCCAGAGCCCCTATAGAGCCCCATAGCACCCACTGCACGGCCCAATGCACCCAGAGCCCCTATAGAGCCCCACAGCACCCACTGCACGGCCCAATGCACCCCGAGCCCCTATAGAGCCCCATAGCACCCACTGCATGGCCCAATGCACCCAGAGCCCCTGTAGAGCCCCACAGCACCCACTGCACGGCCCAATGCACCCAGAGCCCCTATAGAGCCCCACAGCACCCACTGCATGGCCCAATGCACCCAGAGCCCCTATAGAGCCCCATAGCACCCACTGCACGGCCCAATGCACCCCGAGCCCCTATAGAGCCCCACAGCACCCACTGCATGGCCCAATGCACCCAGAGCCCCTGTAGAGCCCCATAGCACCCACTGCATGGCCCAATGCACCCAGAGCCCCTATAGAGCCCCACAGCACCCACTGCATGGCCCAATGCACCCAGAGCCCCTATAGAGCCCCACAGCACCCACTGCATGGCCCAATGCACCCCGAGCCCCTATAGAGCCCCACAGCACCCACTGCATGGCCCAATGCACCCCGAGCCCCTATAGAGCCCCACAGCACCCACTGCATGGCCCAATGCACCCAGAGCCCCTGTAGAGCCCCACAGCACCCACTGCATGGCCCAATGCACCCAGAGCCCCTATAGAGCCCCACAGCACCCACTGCATGGCCCAATGCACCCCGAGCCCCTATAGAGCCCCACAGCACCCACTGCATGGCCCAATGCACCCAGAGCCCCTATAGAGCCCCATAGCACCCACTGCATGGCCCAATGCACCCCGAGCCCCTATAGAGCCCCACAGCACCCACTGCATGGCCCAATGCACCCCGAGCCCCTATAGAGCCCCACAGCACCCACTGCATGGCCCAATGCACCCCGAGCCCCTATAGAGCCCCACAGCACCCACTGCATGGCCCAATGCACCCAGAGCCCCTATAGAGCCCCATAGCACCCACTGCATGGCCCAATGCACCCAGAGCCCCTATAGAGCCCCACAGCACCCACTGCATGGCCCAATGCACCCAGAGCCCCTATAGAGCCCCACAGCACCCATTACATTGCCCATAGAACCCCCAATCCCCCTATAGAGCCCCATAGCACCCCCAACCCCCCCATGGCACCCATTGCATCGCCCATAGCACCCCCAATCCCCCTATAGAGCCCCATAGCACCCCCAAACCCCCCCATGGCACCCATTACATTGCCCATAGCACCCCCAATCCCCCTATAGAGCCCCATAGCACCCTCAAACCCCCCCATGACACCCATTGCATTGCCCATAGCACCCCCAATCCCCCTATAGAGCCCCATAGCACCCCCAAACCCCCCCATGGCACCCATTGCATCGCCCATAGCACCCCCAATCCCCCTATAGAGCCCCATAGCACCCTCAAATCCCCCATGGCACCCATTGCATCGCCCATAGCACCCCCAATCCCCCTATAGAGCCCCATAGCACCCCCAAACCCCCCATGGCACCCATTACATTGCCCATAGCACCCCCAATCCCCCTATAGAGCCCCATAGCACCCTCAAACCCCCCCATGGCACCCATTGCATTGCCCATAGCACCCCCAATCCCCCTATAGAGCCCCATAGCACCCCCAAACCCCCCCATGGCACCCATTGCATTGCCCATAGCACCCCCAATCCCCCTATAGAGCCCCACAGCACCCACTGCATGGCCCAATGCACCCCGAGCCCCTATAGAGCCCCATAGCACCCCCAAACCCCCCCATGGCACCCATTGCATCGCCCATAGCACCCCCAATCCCCCCCATAGCACCCCCAAACCCCCCCATGGCTCCCATTGCATCGCCCATAGCACCCCCAATCCCCCTATAGAGCCCCATAGCACCCTCAAATCCCCCATGGCACCCATTGCATTGCCCATAGCACCCCCAATCCCCCTATAGAGCCCCATAGCACCCCCAATCCCCCCCATAGCACCCCCAATGCCCCTATAGAGCCCCACAGCACCCATTACATTGCCCATAGAACCCCCAATCCCCCTATAGAGCCCCATAGCACCCCCAACCCCCCCCCCCAGCACCCCCCAAGAAGGGGGGGTCCCCCCGCACTCACTGGGCCCCTTGACGGTGACCTTGAGCTCCCCATTGCCGGCGCCCTTGGTGTAGACCTTGAACTCCGCCACCTCCTTCACGCGCAGCCCCTTGGGCTGCAGCCCCCGCCCCACGGCGCGGCACAGGGAGGGGGTGCAGGCTGGGGGGCATGGGGGGGGTCAGGCCATGGGGCACCCCCAAAGGCACCCCCGGGACCCCAAACCCGGCCCCATGGATCCCAAACCCGGCCCCATGGACCCCAAACCCGGCCCCATGGATCCCAAACCCGGCCCCAGGGATCCCAAACCCGGCCCCATGGACCCCAAACCCGGCCCCATGGACCCCAAACCCGGCCCCAGGGACCCCAAACCTGGCCCCAGGGACCCCAAACCCGGCCCCATGGACCCCAAACCCGGCCCCAGGGACCCCAAACCCGGCCCCATGGATCCCAAACCCGGCCCCAGGGACCCCAAACCCAGCCCCATGGATCCCAAACCCGGCCCCATGGATCTCAAACCCGGCCCCATGGACCCCAAACCCAGCCCCATGGACCCCAAACCCGGCCCCAGGGATCCCAAACCCGGCCCCAGGGACCCCAAACCCGGCCCCAGGGATCCCAAACCCGGCCCCAGGGACCCCAAACCCAGCCCCATGGACCCCAAACCCGGCCCCAGGGACCCCAAACCCGGCCCCAGGGACCCCAAACCCGGCCCCATGGACCCCAAACCCGGCCCCATGGACCCCAAACTCGGCCCCAGGGATCCCAAACCCGGCCCCAGGGACCCCAAACCCGGCCCCAGGGACCCCAAACCCGGCCCCAGGGACCCCAAACCCGGCCCCATGGATCCCAAACCCGGCCCCATGGACCCCAAACTCGGCCCCAGGGATCCCAAACCCGGCCCCAGGGACCCCAAACCCGGCCCCAGGGATCCCAAACCCGGCCCCAGGGACCCCAAACCCGGCCCCATGGACCCCAAACCTGGCCCCAGGGATCCCAAACCCGGCCCCATGGACCCCAAACCCGGCCCCATGGACCCCAAACCCGGCCCCAGGGACCCCAAACCCGGCCCCAGGGATCCCAAACCCGGCCCCAGGGACCCCAAACCCGGCCCCAGGGACCCCAAACCCAGCCCCATGGATCCCAAACCCGGCCCCAGGGACCCCAAACCCGGCCCCATGGACCCCAAACCCGGCCCCATGGATCCCAAACCCGGCCCCATGGATCCCAAACCCGGCCCCATGGACCCCAAACCCGGCCCCATGGATCCCAAACCCGGCCCCAGGGATCCCAAACCCGGCCCCAGGGACCCCAAACCCAGCCCCATGGATCCCAAACCCGGCCCCATGGATCCCAAACCCGGCCCCATGGACCCCAAACCCAGCCCCATGGACCCCAAACCCGGCCCCAGGGATCCCAAACCCGGCCCCAGGGATCCCAAACCCGGCCCCATGGACCCCAAACCCGGCCCCATGGACCCCAAACCCAGCCCCAGGGCAAAGGGAAGGGGGGGCACTGGGGGGAGAGGGGGACCCCAATGCACATTGGGGTACATGGGAAAGGGGGGGGTGAGCCCATAAGGACCCCATAGGGGGCTATGGGGGGTGCAGCACCCGAAGGAGGGGGAGGGAAAGGGCCCCCCCCGCCCCGTACCGTGGCTGCGTCCCCGCGTGGGTCTGGAACTTCCCCATAGAAGGAGCAGGACAGAGACAGAGCAGAGTCAGGGGGGGCCCCCCCACAGCGACAGCAGAGACCCCCCCCCAGGGCCTGGGGGGGGCAGGAGCACAGAGACCCCGCTATGGGGCAGGAGCACAGAGACCCCGCTATGGGGCAGGAGCACAGAGAACCCCACTATGGGGCAGGAGCAGAGAGACCCCGCTATGGGGCAGGAGCACAGAGAACCCCGCTATGGGGCAGGAGCACAGAGACCCCCGCTATGGGGCAGGAGCACAGAGACCCCCGCTATGGGGCAGGAGCACAGAGACCCCCAGCTATGGGGCAGGAGCACAGAGAACCCCACTATGGGGCAGGAGCACAGAGAACCCCGCTATGGGGCAGGAGCACAGAGAACCCCGGTATGGGGCAGGAGCACAGAGAACCCCGCTATGGGGCAGGAGCACAGAGACCCCCCGCTATGGGGCAGGAGCACAGAGAACCCCGCTATGGGGCAGGAGCACAGAGAACCCCGGTATGGGGCAGGAGCACAGAGAACCCCGCTATGGGGCAGGAGCACAGAGACCCCCCGCTATGGGGCAGGAGCACAGAGAACCCCACTATGGGGCAGGAGCACAGAGACCCCCCGCTATGGGGCAGGAGCACAGAGACCCCCCGCTATGGGGCAGGAGCACAGAGACCCCGCTATGGGGCAGGAGCACAGAGACCCCCGCTATGGGGCAGGAGCACAGAGATCCCCGCTATGGGGCAGACCCCGCTATGGGGCAGACCCCGCTATGGGGCTCTCACCCGGGCCCACGTTGACGCTGAAGGGGCTCCTGGGGATGGGCGCGCCCCCGAAGGTCACGTGCACGCCGTGCGGCCCCTCGGCCGCGGGCCGGTACGAGCAGCGGAAGGCGCCGTCCCCGCGCGGCTCCAGCAGCGCCTCCAGCGCCCCCCGGCGGCCGCTGGGCTCCACGATGGAGACCTCGAGCTCGCCCGGCCCCGCGCCTGCGCGGCGGCACCGCGGGGTCACCGCAGCCCCCCCAAACCCCGACAGAAACCCCCTTGGAGCCCCCTTAAATACCCCCAAGGGCTCAAAACCCTTCAGGGCCCCCAAACCCCTTTAGACCCTCCCAAACTCCCCTTTAGAGCCCCCAAAACCCCTTTTAGAGCCCCCAAAACCCCCCCCAAAACCCCTTTTAGAGCCCCCAAAACCCCCCCAAAACCCCTTTTAGAGCCCCCAAAACCCCCCCAAAACCCCTTTTAGAGCCCCCAAACCCCACTGAGAGCCCCCCAAAACCATGCAGGGCCCCCAAACCCCTTTAGACCCTCCCAAACTCCCCCTTAGAGCCCCCCAAAACCCCTTTTAGAGCCCCCAAAACCCCTTTTAGAGCCCCCAAAACCCCCCCCAAAACCCCTTTTAGAGCCCCCAAACCCCACTGAGAGCCCCCCAAAACCATTCAGGGCCCCCAAACCCCTTTAGACCCTCCCAAACTCCCCCTTAGAGCCCCCCAAAACCCCTTTTAGAGCCCCCAAACCACCCAGACCCCCATTTCAGACCCCCCCAAACCCCCCTTAGAGCTCCCAAACCCCCCTTCAGAGTCCCCCCAGATCCCCTTTGAGAGCCCCCAAACCCCCCCCGACCGTTTCAGACCCCCCCAACCCCCTCACACCCCCCTCTTAGAGCCCCCCCAACCCCCCTTCAGAGCCCTCAAATCCCTTTAGACCCCCCAAAACCTCCCAAACTCCCGCTTAGAGCCCCCCCAAACCCCTTTGGACCCCCCCAAACCTCCTTCGGAGCCCCCTAAACCCCTTTGGACCCCCCCAAACCCGCCCTTCGATCCCCCCCCCCCCCCATTCCAGCCCCGGCGCCCACCGGCGGTGCAGACGTCGAAGTGGGTGCTCCTGTTCACCACGTTCCCGGTGGGCTCGAGGCCGGGCCCCTGCGCCGTGACCCTCGCGGCGTCGCCGGCGGCGCGCCCGACCTGCACCTCGAAGGGGCTCTTGGCGATGTTCTGGCCCGCGAAGAGCACCGTCACCTGCGGGGGGGGCAGAACAGCTCCGGCCCTCAATGGCTCCATGGGAGCTCAGGGCCCTCAATGGGAGCTCAGGGCCCTCAATGGGAGCTCAGGGCCCTCAATGGCTCCATGGGAGCTCAGGGCCCTCAATGGGAGCTCAGGGCCCTCAATGGGAGCTCAGGGCCCTCAATGGGAGCTCAGCGCCCTCAATGGCTCCGTGGGAGCTCAGGGCCCTCAATGGGAGCTCAGTGCCCTCAATGGCTCCGTGGGAGCTCAGTGCCCTCAATGGGAGCTCAGGGCCCTCAATGGGAGCTCAGTGCCCTCAATGGCTCCATGGGAGCTCAGGGCCCTCAATGGGAGCTCAGTGCCCTCAATGGGAGCTCAGGGCCCTCAATGGGAGCTCAGGGCCCTCAATGGCTCCGTGGGAGCTCAGGGCCCTCAATGGGAGCTCAGGGCCCTCAATGGCTCCATGGGAGCTCAGGGCCCTCAATGGGAGCTCAGTGCCCTCAATGGCTCCGTGGGAGCTCAGGGCCCTCAATGGCTCCATGGGAGCTCAGGGCCCTCAATGGGAGCTCAGTGCCCTCAATGGCTCCATGGGAGCTCAGGGCCCTCAATGGGAGCTCAGTGCCATCAATGGCTCCGTGGGAGCTCAGGGCCCTCAATGGGAGCTCAGGGCCCTCAATGGCTCCATGGGAGCTCAGGGCCCTCAATGGGAGCTCAGTGCCCTCAATGGGAGCTCAGGGCCCTCAATGGGAGCTCAGTGCCATCAATGGCTCCATGGGAGCTCAGGGCCCTCAATGGGAGCTCAGTGCCATCAATGGCTCCGTGGGAGCTCAGTGCCCTCAATGGGAGCTCAGGGCCCTCAATGGCTCCGTGGGAGCTCAGTGCCCTCAATGGGAGCTCAGTGCCCTCAATGGCTCCATGGGAGCTCAGGGCCCTCAATGGGAGCTCAGTGCCCTCAATGGCTCCATGGGAGCTCAGTGCCCTCAATGGGAGCTCAGGGCCCTCAATGGCTCCGTGGGAGCTCAGTGCCCTCAATGGGAGATCAGGGCCCTCAATGGCTCCGTGGGAGCTCAGGGCCCTCAATGGGAGCTCAGTGCCCTCAATGGGAGCTCAGGGCCCTCAATGGGAGCTCAGGGCCCTCAATGGGAGCTCAGGGCCCTCAATGGCTCCGTGGGAGCTCAGGGCCCTCAATGGGAGCTCAGGGCCCTCAATGGGAGCTCAGTGCCCTCAATGGGAGCTCAGGGCCCTCAATGGGAGCTCAGGGCACTCAATGGGAGCTCAGGGCCCTCAATGGGAGCTCAGGGCCCTCAATGGGAGCTCAGTGCCCTCAATGGGAGCTCAGGGCCCTCAATGGGAGCTCAGTGCCCTCAATGGCTCCGTGGGAGCTCAGGGCCCTCAATGGGAGCTCAGGGCCCTCAATGGGAGCTCAGGGCCCTCAATGGCTCCATGGGAGCTCAGGGCCCTCAATGGGAGCTCAGTGCCCTCAATGGGAGCTCAGGGCCCTCAATGGGAGCTCAGGGCCCTCAATGGCTCCGTGGGAGCTCAGTGCCCTCAATGGGAGCTCAGGGCCCTCAATGGGAGCTCAGGGCCCTCAATGGCTCCGTGGGAGCTCAGGGCCCTCAATGGGAGCTCAGGGCCCTCAATGGCTCCGTGGGAGCTCAGGGCCCTCAATGGGAGCTCAGGGCCCTCAATGGGAGCTCAGGGCCCTCAATGGGAGCTCAGGGCCCTCAATGGCTCCGTGGGAGCTCAGGGCCCTCAATGGGAGCTCAGTGCCCTCAATGGGAGCTCAGGGCCCTCAATGGGAGCTCAGTGCCCTCAATGGCTCCATGGGAGCTCAGTGCCCTCAATGGGAGCTCAGTGCCCTCAATGGCTCCGTGGGAGCTCAGGGCCCTCAATGGGAGCTCAGGGCCCTCAATGGCTCCGTGGGAGCTCAGGGCCCTCAATGGGAGCTCAGGGCCCTCAATGGGAGCTCAGTGCCCTCAATGGCTCCATGGGAGCTCAGTGCCCTCAATGGCTCCATGGGAGCTCAGGGCCCTCAATGGGAGCTCAGTGCCCTCAATGGGAGCTCAGTGCCCTCAATGGCTCCATGGGAGCTCAGTGCCCTCAATGGCTCCGTGGGAGCTCAGTGCCCTCAATGGCTCCATGGGAGCTCAGTGCCCTCAATGGCTCCATGGGAGCTCAGTGCCCTCAATGGCTCCATGGGAGCTCAGGGCCCTCAATGGCTCCGTGGGAGCTCAGTGCCCTCAATGGCTCCATGGGAGCTCAGTGCCCTCAATGGGAGCTCAGTGCCCTCAATGGGAGCTCAGTGCCCTCAATGGCTCCATGGGAGCTCAGGGCCCTCAGTGGGAGCTCAGTGCCCTCAATGGGAGCTCAGTGCCCTCAATGGCTCCGTGGGAGCTCAGTGCCCTCAATGGGAGCTCAGTGCCCTCAATGGCTCCGTGGGAGCTCAGTGCCCTCAATGGGAGCTCAGTGCCCTCAATGGCTCCATGGGAGCTCAGGGCCCTCAATGGCTCCATGGGAGCTCAGGGCCCTCAATGGCTCCATGGGAGCTCAGTGCCCTCAATGGCTCCGTGGGAGCTCAGTGCCCTCAATGGGAGCTCAGTGCCCTCAATGGCTCCGTGGGAGCTCAGTGCCCTCAATGGCTCCATGGGAGCTCAGGGCCCTCAATGGGAGCTCAGTGCCCTCAATGGCTCCATGGGAGCTCAGGGCCCTCAATGGGAGCTCAGTGCCCTCAATGGCTCCATGGGAGCTCAGTGCCCTCAATGGGAGCTCAGTGCCCTCAATGGGAGCTCAGTGCCCTCAATGGCTCCGTGGGAGCTCAGTGCCCTCAATGGCTCCGTGGGAGCTCAGTGCCCTCAATGGGAGCTCAGTGCCCTCAATGGGAGCTCAGTGCCCTCAATGGCTCCATGGGAGCTCAGGGCCCTCAATGGCTCCATGGGAGCTCAGGGCCCTCAATGGGAGCTCAGTGCCCTCAATGGCTCCATGGGAGCTCAGTGCCCTCAATGGCTCCATGGGAGCTCAGTGCCCTCAATGGGAGCTCAGTGCCCTCAATGGGAGCTCAGTGCCCTCAATGGCTCCATGGGAGCTCAGTGCCCTCAATGGCTCCGTGGGAGCTCAGTGCCCTCAATGGCTCCATGGGAGCTCAGTGCCCTCAATGGCTCCATGGGAGCTCAGTGCCCTCAATGGCTCCATGGGAGCTCAGGGCCCTCAATGGGAGCTCAGTGCCCTCAATGGCTCCATGGGAGCTCAGTGCCCTCAATGGGAGCTCAGTGCCCTCAATGGGAGCTCAGTGCCCTCAATGGCTCCATGGGAGCTCAGTGCCCTCAATGGGAGCTCAGTGCCCTCAATGGGAGCTCAGGGCCCTCAATGGCTCCGTGGGAGCTCAGGGCCCTCAATGGGAGCTCAGGGCCCTCAATGGGAGCTCAGGGCCCTCAATGGCTCCGTGGGAGCTCAGTGCCCTCAATGGGAGCTCAGTGCCCTCAATGGCTCCGTGGGAGCTCAGTGCCCTCAATGGGAGCTCAGTGCCCTCAATGGGAGCTCAGTGCCCTCAATGGCTCCATGGGAGCTCAGTGCCCTCAATGGCTCCATGGGAGCTCAGGGCCCTCAATGGCTCCATGGGAGCTCAGTGCCCTCAATGGGAGCTCAGTGCCCTCAATGGGAGCTCAGTGCCCTCAATGGCTCCATGGGAGCTCAGTGCCCTCAATGGCTCCGTGGGAGCTCAGTGCCCTCAATGGCTCCATGGGAGCTCAGTGCCCTCAATGGCTCCGTGGGAGCTCAGTGCCCTCAATGGGAGCTCAGGGCCCTCAATGGCTCCATGGGAGCTCAGTGCCCTCAATGGGAGCTCAGTGCCCTCAATGGCTCCATGGGAGCTCAGTGCCCTCAATGGGAGCTCAGGGCCCTCAATGGCTCCGTGGGAGCTCAGTGCCCTCAATGGGAGCTCAGTGCCCTCAATGGCTCCATGGGAGCTCAGGGCCCTCAATGGGAGCTCAGTGCCCTCAATGGCTCCATGGGAGCTCAGGGCCCTCAATGGCTCCGTGGGAGCTCAGTGCCCTCAATGGGAGCTCAGTGCCCTCAATGGCTCCATGGGAGCTCAGTGCCCTCAATGGGAGCTCAGTGCCCTCAATGGCTCCATGGGAGCTCAGGGCCCTCAATGGCTCCATGGGAGCTCAGGGCCCTCAATGGGAGCTCAGTGCCCTCAATGGCTCCATGGGAGCTCAGGGCCCTCAATGGGAGCTCAGTGCCCTCAATGGCTCCATGGGAGCTCAGGGCCCTCAATGGCTCCGTGGGAGCTCAGTGCCCTCAATGGGAGCTCAGTGCCCTCAATGGCTCCATGGGAGCTCAGTGCCCTCAATGGGAGCTCAGTGCCCTCAATGGCTCCATGGGAGCTCAGGGCCCTCAATGGCTCCGTGGGAGCTCAGTGCCCTCAATGGCTCCGTGGGAGCTCAGGGCCCTCAATGGGAGCTCAGTGCCCTCAATGGCTCCGTGGGAGACCCTGGATCCTGCTCTGGCCTTGCTCCCACAGCTCCAGGACGTCCTCGTGCTGAGGCCACCCCCCCGGAGCCCCCGGAGCCCCCCAAGCCCCCGGAGCCCCACCTTGTGCACGCCGGTCACTTTGGGCACGTAGGACACAGAGAACGTTCGGTTCTTGTCGTTGTTGGCCACCACCTTCGCCTGAGGGGGGGAGATGTGAGGCACCCAGAGCCCCACAGCACCCATAGCACCCATAGCACCCATGGTACCCACGGCACCCATAGCACCCATGGCATCCACGGCACCCATAGCACCCATGGTACCCACGGCACCCATAGCACCCATGGTACCCACGGCACCCATAGCACCCATAGCACCCATGGTACCCATGGCACCCATAGCACCCATGGCACCCACAGCACCCATAGCACCCATGGTACCCACGGCACCCATAGCACCCATGGCATACACGGCACCCATAGCACCCATGGCACCCACGGCACCCATAGCACCCATGGTACCCACGGCACCCATAGCACCCATAGCACCCATAGCACCCACGGCACCCATAGCACCCATGGTATTCATGGCACCCATAGCACCCACAGCACCCACAGCACCCACAGCACCCACAGCACCCACAGCACCCATAGCACCCACAGCACCCACAGCACCAACAGTACCCACAGCACCCACAGCACCCACAGCACCCACAGCACCAACAGTACCCACAGCACCCATAGCACCCACAGTACCCACAGCACCCACAGCACCCACAGCACCCACAGCACCCACAGTACCCACAGCACCCACAGCACCCACAGCACCCACAGCACCCACCTCCTCGCGGTGCCCGGCCGGGTCCTCCACGTAGACGAGCACCTCGCCCTGCCCGGCGCTGATGGTCTCCACGGTGAACTCCGCGCGCTGCTTCACCACGTTCCCGGTGGGCTCGATGCCTGCGGGACAGGGGGGGCCAGCCCCATAGCACCGCCCGCCATGGGGCTCCCCTATGGGGAACGCGAACCCCCCCCCGGGTGAGCCCGATCAATGGGGCCCCCCCTTACCAGGGCCGTAGGCTCGGGCCTTCTTGGGGTTGAGCTTGGGGCGCAGGGGGGCCCCCGGCTTCAGCTTGGCCTTGGGGAACTGGGACAGGTAGGTCATGACCGAGTGCTCGTCCACGTTGGGGTCCACGATCTCCTCGGGGGTGATCACCTGCGGGGCGCCCATGGGGGTCAATGGGGGCTGGGGGAGCCCAAGGGGGTCAATGGGGGCTGAGGGGAGCCCATGGGGGTCAATGGGGGCTGGGGGAGCCCATGGGGTCAATGGGGGTTGAGGGAGCCCATGGGGGTCAATGGGGCTGGGGTGGAGCCCATGGGGGTCAATGGGGGCTGGGGGAGCCCATGGGGTCAATGGGGGTTGGGGGAGCCCATGGGGGTCAATGGGGGCTGAGGGGAGCCCATGGGGGTCAATGGGGGCTGGGGGAGCCCATGGAGGTCAATGGGGGTTGGGGGTGCCCATGGGGGTCAGTGGGGGCTGGGGGTGCCCATGGGGGTCAATGGGGGCTGGGGGTTGCCCATGGGGGTCAGTGGGTGTCAGGGGTTGCCCATGGGGGTCAGTGGGTGCCGGGGGTTGCCCATGGGGGTCAGTGGGCGCCCCATAGGGTTGCCCATGGGGGTCAGTGGGTGCCCCATAGGGGCGCCCATGGGGGTCAGGGGGTGCCCCATAGGGGTGCCCATGGGGGTCAGTGGGTGCCCCATAGGGGAGCCCATGGGGGTCAGTGGGTGCCCCATAGGGCGCCCCCCCGCACCTGGGGGATGCCGAGCCACTCGTCCGCCTGCTGCATGGCCTCGCGCGCGTTCTCCACCGGCTTGCTGGGGTCCCACGAGTCCCAGTCAGGGCAGAGCCCTAGGGGGGGGCCAGGGTCACCAATGGGGACGGGGGGAGACGCGTGCCCCACAGCCCATGGCCACAGTGCCCCCCAGCGCCCCATAGCCCCTTGTCCCATGTCCCTGTGTCCCCATATCCCCATGCTTCTATATCCCCTGTCCCCATTGCCCCATTGTCCCCCACATCCCCATTCCCCATTGTCCCCAGCTCAGCGGGGGCACAGCTGTCCACCAGCGCCCCCATTACCCCCATTGCGCCCATTGCCCCTATTGCTCCCCATTACCCCCATTGCGCCCATTACCCCCATTGCTCCCCATTACCTATTGCTCCCCATTACCCCCATTGCGCCCATTACCCCCATTGCTCCCCATTACCCCCATTGCCCCCATTACCCCCATTGCTCCCCATTACCCCCATTGCCCCCATTGCCCCCATTACCCCCATTGCCCCCATTACCCCCATTGCTCCCCATTGCCCCCATTGCTCCCCATTACCCCCATTGCCCCCATTACCCCCATTGCGCCCATTGCCCCTATTGCTCCCCATTACCCCCATTGCGCCCATTACCCCCATTGCTCCCCATTACCCCCATTGCCCCCATTACCCCCATTGCCCCCATTGCCATTACCCCCATTGCCCCCATTACCCCCATTGCTCCCCATTGCCCCCATTGCCCCCATTACCCCCATTGCCCCCCATTGCCCCCATTGCCCCCCATTGCCCCCGTTGCCCCCATTGCCCCCATTGCCCCCATTGCCCCCCATTACCCCCATTGCCCCCATTGCCCCCCATTACCCCCATTGCCCCCCATTGCCCCCATTGCCCCCATGTCCCCCTTGCCCCAGCTCACCGGGGGCACAGCTGTCCACCAGCGCCCCCAGCGCCCGCCCGCTCTGCCAGTCGCGGCTGAAGTTGGTGATGGGCAGCTGGGGGAGGCGGTTCTGGATCCAGCCCAGCAGCCGCTGCTTCGGCGTCTGCCGCTTGGCCTCCTCCTCGTCCTCCTCGTCCCACATGGGCATGGAGATGGAGTAGTGCAGGATCAGCGTCCACACCAGCCCCAGGATCAGCTTCAGGTTCCCGTCCACGATCGCTTTGCTGTCTGCGGGCGAGCGGCAGCGTCGGGGGGCGCCACCGGGGGGCGCCAGAGAGGGGGCGGCATCACCGACCACAGAGCGTGAGGGGGACACGGGGCACGTGACATGAGGGGGACATGGGACACATGGGGGGACATGGGGCACGTGACATAAGGGGACATGGGACACGGGGGGGACATGGGGCACGTGACATAAGGGGGACATGGGGGGCACATGGGGGGACATGGGACACGTGACATAAGGGGGACATGGGGGGCACATGGGCTATAAAGAGGCCATGGCCCATAAGGGGGACATGGGACACATGGGGGGACATGGGACACGTGACATAAGGGGCACATGGGACACATGGGGGGACATGGGACACGTGACATGAGGGGGACATGGGACACATGGGGGGACATGAGACACGTGACATAAGGGGGACATGGGGGGCACATGAGCTCTAAAGAGGGACATGGGGGGACACAAAGGGGACATGGCCCATTAGGGGTCATGGGACACCGGGGGACATGGGGGGGACATGGGATGCATGACAGCAAAGGGACAAGGGGGACATGAGCTATGAAGATGGACAGGGGATATAGGGGGACACAAAGGGACACGGCCCGTAAGGGGGGCACGGGGGGACACGGGCTACAAGGAGGCCATGGGCCATAAGGGGGACATGGGGGGACATGGGGGGCCCTGGCACCCATCAGGGGCACAGAGGAGCCCATGGGGGGGGGAACTCGTGGGTGCCCGTGAGCGGTTTGGGGGGGTCAGGGTGGGGCCCAGCCCTTGGGGGGGGCACATCCGGGGTCCTCAGCAGTGGTTTGGGGGGTCCCAGGTCCCCATTAGGGGCTATGGGGGGGTCCCGGGTCCCCGTTAGGGGCTATGGGGGGGTCCCGGGTCCCCATTAGGGGCTATGGGGAGGTCCCGGGTCCCCATTAGGGGCTATGGGGGGGTCCCGGGTCCCAGTTAGGGGCTATGGGGGGGTCCCGGGTCCCCATTAGGGGCTATGGGGAGGTCCCGGGTCCCCATTAGGGGCTATGGGGGGGTCCCGGGTCCCCGTTAGGGGCTATGGGGGGGTCCCCGGGTCCCCGTTAGGGGCTATGGGGAGGTCCCGGGTCCCCGTTAGGGGCTATGGGGGGGTCCCGGGTCCCCATTAGGGGCTATGGGGAGGTCCCGGGTCCCCATTAGGGGCTATGGGGGGGTCCCGGGTCCCAGTTAGGGGCTATGGGGGGGTCCCGGGTCCCCATTAGGGGCTATGGGGAGGTCCCGGGTCCCCGTTAGGGGCTATGGGGGGGTCCCCGGGTCCCCGTTAGGGGCTATGGGGGGGTCCCGGGTCCCCATTAGGGGCTATGGGGAGGTCCCGGGTCCCCGTTAGGGGCTATGGGGAGGTCCCGGGTCCCCGTTAGGGGCTATGGGGGGGTCCCGGGTCCCCATTAGGGGCTATGGGGAGGTCCCGGGTCCCCGTTAGGGGCTATGGGGGGGTCCCCGGGTCCCCGTTAGGGGCTATGGGGGGGTCCCGGGTCCCCATTAGGGGCTATGGGGAGGTCCCGGGTCCCCATTAGGGGCTATGGGGAGGTCCCGGGTCCCCATTAGGGGCTATGGGGGGGTCTTGGGTCCCCGTTAGGGGCTATGGGGGGGTCCCCGGGTCCCCGTCAGGGGCTATGGGGAGGTCCCGGGTCCCCGTTAGGGACTATGGGGGGGTCCCGGGTCCCCATTAGGGGCTATGGGGAGGTCCCGGGTCCCCATTAGGGGCTATGGGGAGGTCCCGGGTCCCCATTAGGGGCTATGGGGGGGTCCCCGGGTCCCCGTTAGGGGCTATGGGGGGGTCCCGGGTCCCCATTAGGGGCTATGGGGAGGTCCCGGGTCCCCTTTAGGGGCTATGGGGGGGTCCCCGGGTCCCCTTTAGGGGCTATGGGGGGGTCCCGGGTCCCCATTAGGGGCTATGGGGAGGTCCCGGGTCCCAGTTAGGGGCTATGGGGAGGTCCCGGGTCCCCGTTAGGGGCTATGGGGGGGTCCCGGGTCCCCATTAGGGGCTATGGGGAGGTCCCGGGTCCCCGTTAGGGGCTATGGGGGGGTCCCCGGGTCCCCGTTAGGGGCTATGGGGGGGTCCCGGGTCCCCGTTAGGGGCTATGGGGAGGTCCCCGGGTCCCCGTTAGGGGCTATGGGGGGGTCCCGGGTCCCCATTAGGGGCTATGGGGAGGTCCCGGGTCCCCGTTAGGGGCTATGGGGGGGTCCCGGGTCCCCATTAGGGGCTATGGGGGGGCCCCGGGTCCCCATTAGGGGCTATGGGGAGGTCCCGGGTCCCCGTTAGGGGCTATGGGGGGGTCCCGGGTCCCCGTTAGGGGCTATGGGGGGGTCCCGGGTCCCCATTAGGGGCTATGGGGGGGTCCTGGGTCCCCGTTAGGGGCTATGGGGGTCCCCGGGTCCCCATTAGGGGCTATGGGGGGGTCCCGGGTCCCCGTTAGGGGCTATGGGGGGGTCCCGTGTCCCCGTTAGGGGCTATGGGGGGGTCCCGGGTCCCCATTAGGGGCTATGGGGGGGTCCCGCGTCCCCGTTAGGGGCTATGGGGGGGTCCCGGGTCCCCGTTATCGCCCATGGGGGGGTCGCGGCGCGTTCCCGCCCCTCGGGGGGTCCGGGGGGGGGGCGGTGCCTCGGGTGGGGGATGGGACCCCCGGCCCCTCCCCGGCCCCGCCCCCCGCTCCAACATTTTTTGGCCTTATATGGGCTCGGGCTCCAGCGAGGCCCCGCCCCCCCCCCGCGCCCCGCCCCCCCGGGGACCCCCCTCCCCCCTCCGGACCCCCCCAATTGGGACCCCACGGGGGGGGGGGCAGCGCCGCCATCAGCGCCCGCAGGATGTGGGGAGCCGCAGGGCCCCCCCCCGGGCTCCCCCATCCCCATCGGGGCCCCCCCATGGCCCGGCCCCGCCCCGGCGGGAGCGGGACCCCCGCGGCCGGGCCCCCCCCCCCCCCCCCGCATTCCTGTGATGGGAGCGGGGCCCCCCCCCCCCCCCCGCCTTTGTTATGGGCCGAGGGGCGGGAGGGGCCGGAGGCCATGGGGGGGGCCCCAAAATGGAGGGGGAGATGGGGGGGGCTTTTATGGAGCCCTATAGGGGGGGACACCCAAAATGGGGGTTCATGGGGGGGTCCCCACAAAAAGGGGGTCCCAACGGGGAGGTGTCCGGGATGGGGGGGCCCAAAGGCACCCGATTGCCATGGGGGGGCCTGGGGGTTCCTGAACCCCCCCATTACTACAGGGGTTCGGGGGGGGGATCTCTCCTTAGCACCCGGCCCCCCCCCGCCGCTCTCCTTTAGGTGCCCCCGCACCCTGAGGGGAGCTCCATGGCCCCGGGGGGCTCTAGAGGAGCTCGAGTGGGCTGCAGAGATTTATGGGGCCCTATAGGGCTCTATGGGGCGCTACAGGGCTTTATGGGGCACCGCATGGGCCCGGCGGGGCTAGAAGGGGTTGGGGGATGCTATAGGGACCTGTGGGCCTCTATGAGAACCCGTGTGGCTCTCTAGGGGCTCTATAAGCACCCATGGGGCTCTATAAGCACCCGTTGGGCTCTATACGAATCCGTAGGCTCCATAGGGTCCCCATAAGCACCCGTTGGGCTCTATAGGCGCTCTGTAGGGTCTCTATAGGGGGTCTATAAGCACCCGTGGGGCTCTTCAGGGCCTCTATAGAGGCTCTATCTATAGGGTCTGTATAGGGTCTCTATAGGAGTTCTATTTATATGGTCTCTACAGGGTCTCTACGGGGTCTCTACAAAGTCTATAGGGTCTCTATCTATAGGGTCCCTACAGGGTCTGTACAGGGCCTCTATGGGATCTCTATCTATAGGGTCTCCATAGGGGCTCTATAGGGTCTCTATGAGGTCTCTATAGGGTCTCTATGGGGGCTCAATGTATAGGGTTTCTATAGGGCCTCTATAGGGTCTCTATCTATAAGGTCCCTATAGGGTCTCTATCTATAGGGGCTCTATAGGGTCTCTATCTATAGGGGCTCTATAGGGTCTCTATGGGGGCTCTATAGGGTCTCTATGGGGTCTTCATAGGGTCTCTATAGGGTCTCTATGGGGGCTCTAAAGGGTCTCTATGGGGTCTCCATAGGGTCTCTATAGGTTCCCTATGGGGGCTCTATAGGGTGTCTATAGGGTCTCCATAAGGTCTCTATGAGGGCTCTATAGGGTCTCTATGGGGGCTCTATAGGGTCTCTATAGGGTCTCTATGGGGGCTCTATAGGGTCTCCATAGGGTCCCTATGGGGGCTCTATAGGGTGTCTATAGGGTCTCCATAAGGTCTCTATAGGGTCTCTATGGGGGCTCTATAGGCTCTCTATAGGCTCTCTATAGGCTCTCCATAGGGTCTCTATAGGGTCTCTATAGGCTCTCTATAGGGTCCCTATAGGCTCTCTATAGGCTCTCTACGGGGTCCCTATAGGCCCTCCATAGGCTCTCCATGGCGCCTCCACCCGCGGGCTCCCCGCCGCTCACCGATGGACACGAGCTTGATGTTCTCCCGCTCGAGGAAGTCGAGCGCCACCGAGACGTTCTCGAGCTGCATCTGGCGGAACGTGGGGCGCGCGTTGTAGCGGCGGCCGAGCTTCTTCTGGCTGAGCACCTCGAGCAGCGCGATCAGGCGCAGCCCGTCCCCGAGGTCCGTCTGCAGGTTCCCCACGCGCTTCTGCACGCACTTGAGGTGCTCGTTGCACCAGCGCGTGAACGTGTTCTGCTGGATGCGCTTCCAGGGCGCGTCCTCCGCCAGGTCCTTCTCGGTCGCCGGCATCTCCCCGTCCGCAGCCTCGCCCCGGGACGGCGCCTCCTGCGCCCGCGGCCGCCCGGCAGCGCTCATGGCGGGAGGGGAGGGGACGGGAGGGGAGGGGCCACGGGGCGGGGCTGAGGGGAGGGGACAACGGGAGGGGAGCGCTCAGCGCCGCGCAACCGGCACGGGGCCGCGCTCCGAGCCCTGCGCCCCCTGCGTCCCGGTGCGCCCCAAGGCGTCCCAGTGCATCCCAATGCATCCCAGTGCATCCCGGTGCATCCCGGTGCATCCCAGTGCATCCCGGTGCATCCCAATGCATCCCGGTGCATCCCAGTGCATCCCGGTGCATCCCAGTGCATCCCAATGCATCCCAGTGCATCCCGGTGCTTCCCGGTGCATCCCAGTGCATCCCGGTGCATCCCAATGCATCCCGGTGCATCCCAGTGCATCCCAGTGCATCCCAGTGCATCCCAATGCATCCCAGTGCTTCCCAATGCATCCCAGTGCATCCCAGTGCATCCCAACGCTTCCCAATGCATCCCAGCGCTTCCCAGCGCTTCCCAATGCATCCCAGTGCATCCCAGTGCATCCCAACGCTTCCCAATGCATCCCAGTGCATCCCAATGCATCCCAGTGCATCCCAACGCTTCCCAATGCATCCCAGTGCATCCCAATGCATCCCAGTGCATCCCAACGCTTCCCAATGCATCCCAGCGCTTCCCAGCGCTTCCCAATGCATCCCAGTGCATCCCAACGCTTCCCAATGCATCCCAGTGCTTCCCAATGCATCCCGGTGCTTCCCAATGCATCCCAATGCATCCCGGTGCTTCCCAATGCATTCCGGTGCTTCCCAATGCATCCCAATGCATCCCAGCGCTTCCCAATGCATCCCAATGCATTCCGGTGCTTCCCAATGCATTCCAGTGCTTCCCAGTGCGTCCCAGTGCATCCCGATGCATCCCAGTGCATCCCAATGCATCCCGGTGCTTCCCAATGCATTCCAGTGCTTCCCAGTGCATCCCAGTGCATCCTGATGCATCCCAGTGCATCCCAATGCATTCCAGTGCTTCCCAGTGCATCCCAGTGCATCCTGATGCATCCCGGTGCATCCCAATGCATCCCGGTGCTTCCCAATGCATTCCAGTGCTTCCCAGTGCATCCCGATGCATCCCAGTGCATCCCAATGCATCACATCCTAATGCACCCCAATGCTTCCCATCACATCCCAATGCATCCCACTCTACCCCAATGCATCCTGTTGCATCCCACCACATCCCAGTGCATCCGATCGCATCCCATAGGCAGGGACACCACCCCTGCACCCCCCTGCTGCACCCCCCTGCACCCCATCACACCCCATAGACAGGGATCACGCTGCACCCCCTGCATCCTCCTGCATCCCGATGCAATCCCTGCATCCCATCGCATCCCATAGGCAGGGACACCCCCTGAACCCCTCTGCACCTCCATGGACAGGGACCCCCATGGAGGGGAACCCCCACTGCACCCCATAGCATCCACATGGCTGGGACACCCCTGTGCCACCATAGACAGGGGCCATCCTGCACCCCATTGCACCCCGATAGAGGGGACCCCCCCTGAACCCCGTTGCACCCCATAGACAGGGACCCCCATAGCGGGGAACCCCCTCCACTGCACCCCATTGCACCCCATAGACAGGGACCCCTCCTGCTGCACCTCATAGACAGGGACCCCCATAGCGGAGGCTCCCCCTGAACCCCATTGCACCCCATGGACAGGGACCCCCATAGCGGAGGCTCCCCCTGAACCCCATAGACAGGGACCCCCATAGCGGAGGCTCCCCCTGAACCCCATTGCACCCCATAGACAGGAACCCCCATAGCGGAGGCTCCCCCTGAACCCCATAGACAGGGACCCCCATAGCGGAGGCTCCCCCTGAACCCCATTGCACCCCATAGACAGGAACCCCCATAGCGGAGGCTCCCCCTGAACCCCATAGACAGGGACCCCCATAGCGGAGGCTCCCCCTGAACCCCATTGCACCCCATGGACAGGGACCCCTCCTGCTGCACCCCATAGACAGGGACCTCCATAGCGGGGACCCCCCCATCCATCCCCACCAGGGTTCCCCATACGGGGCACCCCCAATGCACCCCTATTTAGGAGACCCCCTCTATGAGTCCCCCAATTGGGTCCCCTCTAAAGCACCCCCCCCAAAGCGGGGTTTCCCTGCACCCATTGCGGTCCCAAAGACCCCGGACCCCAAAAGTGGGGTCCCCCCCATTCCTTCTCCTGGTGGGGGGGGGGGTCCCCATCTCCCGCCATGGGATCCCCCATCCCCACTGAGGGGGGTTCCCCCCATAGGGGTCATGGTCCCTCCCGGCCGCGCTCACCGCTCGGCTCGGTTCGGCTCCGCTCGGCTCCGTTCGGCTCCGCTCGGCTCCGCGGCCGCTGCTGCCGCCGGTGCCGGTGCCGGTGGGGGGGGAGCGGCCGGTGCCGCCGCGCGGAGCCTTAATTGGTAACGGGCAGCGCAGGCCCCGCCCCCTGGGGGGGAGAGGGGAGGGGGAGCGGGCGGGGGGGGGACAGGCGCACATGGGGGGGGGACAGGGCATGGGGGGCTATAGGGGCTCATAGGGGGGTATAGGGACCTATAGGGTGCAGCAGGGGGCATATGGGGCATGGGGGGATATAGGGACCCATAGGGTGGGATGGGGGGGATATAGGGCATGGGGGAACTCATAGGGACCTATAGGGTGCAGCAGGGGGCATATGGGGCATGGGGGGATATAGGGACCCATAGGGTGGGATGGGGGAGATATAGGGCATGGGGGAACTCATAGGGACCTATAGGGTGGGATATAGGGCACGCGGAGATACAGGGACCCATAGGGTGGGATGGGGGAGATATAGAGCATGAGAGAGCTCATAGGGACCCATAGGGTGGGATGTGGGCGATACAGGGCGTGGGGGCTCATGGGAGGATATAGGGGATATAGGGACCCATAGAGCTGGGGGAGTATATGGACCCCATTGAATGGGATGGAGGTGTATAGGGACCCATAGAGTGGGCAGAGGCCCGATAGGATAGGGGGGCCTACAAGGGGACCTATAGAGCAGGAGAGAGGCCCTCTGGGGCCTCAGTGGGGTGAGGTGGGGCTATGGGGATGCTCTGGGGCAGAACAGGGTCTCCACGGGCCCTATGGAGAGGACAGACCTATAGGGACGATGTGTGGGGCAGTTAAGGCCAGTAAAGGGCCTTGGGGGGCCCCTATGGGGCAAGGGCGCCTAAAGGGGACGTGGGCTCTGCGCTGCCCTTCGGCCAAGGAGGCGCCATAGGGATTCTATGGGGCAGAACTGGGGGAAACCCCCAGGATGGGAGCGGGCCCACAGGGGCTATAGGGAAGGGGGGCCCAGGCGGGTGCTGGGGGGCCCCATAGGACCCTATGGGGAAGGAAACGAGGCAGCGCCGGAAGCAGCTGCTCCAGCCCTGATAGCGCTGGGGAGCATTAACACACGAGGATCCCGTGTTACACGCGTGTTCTATGTATGTTACACGCCTGTGTGGGGGCCGTGTCACTGAGAACACGAACAAACACGCGTGTTACATGTGTGTTACATGCGTGCGCATGGCGCCCCACGTGCCAACACGCCCCACGTCTATTACACACGTGCTCAAGGAGCTGCGCATACACACGCATACATGGCTCTGCGCGCATCCCGGCCCCCCCATCTCAACACGCGTGTCACATACGTGTTCTGTCGCTCCAACACGTGCAAACACGCCTGCTCCATGCCTGCACCGCACGCACACGCGTGTTACACCCCTGCAGAGCCTGTGTGCGCCCTGGACCCATAAGAGATGGGGGTTCAGGGGGCACCAAGGGGGGGATTTACCCCCCAGTGATGCTCTATGGACCATGGGGGGGGATTTACCCCCCAATGATGCTCTATGGACCATGGGGGGGGGGATTTACCCCCCAATGATGCTCTATGGACCATGGGGGGGGGGATTTACCCCCCAGTGATGCTCTATGGACCATGGGGGGAGGATTTACCCCCCAATGATGCTCTATGGACCATGGGGGGAGGATTTACCCCCCAATGATGCTCTATGGACCATGGGGGGAGGATTTACCCCCCAATGATGCTCTATGGACCATAGGGGGGGGATTTACTCCCCAATGATGCTCTATGGACCATGGGGGGGGGGATTTACCCCCCAGTGATGCTCTATGGACCATGGGGGGAGGATTTACCCCCCAATGATGCTCTATGGACCATGGGGGGAGGATTTACCCCCCAATGATGCTCTATGGACCATAGGGGGGGGATTTACTCCCCAATGATGCTCTATGGACCATGGGGGGGGGGATTTACCCCCCAGTGATGCTCTATGGACCATGGGAGGGGATTTACCCCCCAATGATGCTCTATGGGCTCTTGGGGGGGGATTTACCCCCCAGTGATGCTCTATGGGCCCTGGGGGGGGGGGCTTTACCCCCTCTAAGCCTCTTTGGGGGGGGCGCATTCACCAGGATGATCTCATCCCAGCAGGAATCCGGGGGGGGAAGGGGGGGGTGGACACGTCACAGGGAGGCTTTACCCCCCCCCCCCCCCGGAATTTGGCCCCCCCCAAAGCTGAGTCACGCCGGGTTCAGTGTAAACACGGCCCCGACCCTGCTGCTCCTTCCTTATAGGGCCCGAAACGGCTCCGGGGCCCCCCCGGCCCCCCCCCAGACCAAAAATAGAAGCCATTGGTCCGGGGGGAGGCCCTTGGGACCACCCCCCCTCCCCCCGCAATGGGGATTGGAACAGCCCAAATGTGCCCTCCTGGAAAGGGAATGAACCAATGGGGGGGGGATGGGGGGGGTCAGTCCTGGAGGGAGCCCTTGAAGCGCTGCTGCAGGGCGGCCACCCGGGTTTCTGTGGGGAGAAATGGGGGGGGGGGACCCTGAAAAAGGGCCCCCCCCATTGTGATAGAGCTTCTAAACCCCCCCAATCTATGAGTGACCCCCCCAGAGCATCACAAAAGAGCCCCTGCACCCCAACCCCCCCCATATTCCCCAATGGATCCCCCCATACCCCAACCCCCCCCTGCACCCCAAAACCTGTCCTCAGTACCCCAATAGACCCCCTGCACCCCCAAATCCCCCATAAGACCCCCAATAGCCCTCCCATACCCAAACCAACCCCCTTTTATCCCAAAAGCCCCCCCATTAGGTACAGCTGTGCCCCCCCTTACCCATGTCATGGCGCCAGGCCCCCCCTGCCTCCATGGCCAGGTCACCCAGCAGGGTCGTGGCCTCCAGGCCCTGGGGGGAGAATGGGGGGGGGGGAAGTGGGGTGCAGGGACCCCCAACCCCCCCCCCATGGACACTGCCAGAGCCCCCCATGGACGACCCCAGGGACCCCCCCTATTCTCTCCTATAGGACCCATGCCCCCCGCCCCCAGTAATGCCCTATAGGGCCCAGAGACCACCCAATGCTCCCCTATGGGGTTTAGGGTGCCCCCAACACACTCCCATAGGGCTCAGGAGCCCCCCCCAACCCTCCCCTATAGGATTCATGGACCCCCCCCAACACCTTCCCATGGAACCGATGCCTCCCCCCAAGCCTCCCCTATAGGGCCCATGACCCCCCCAAGCCTCCCCTATAGGGCCCATGACCCCCCCAAGCCTCCCCTATAGGGCCCATGCCCTCCCCAAGCCTCCCCTATAGGGCCCATACCCCCCCCAAGCCTCCCCTATAGGGCCCATGCCCCCCCCAAGCCTCCCCTATAGGGCCCATGCCCCCCCCAAGCCTCCCCTATAGGGCCCATACCCCCCCCAAGCCTCCCCTATAGGGCCCATGCCCCCCCAAGCCTCCCCTATAGGGTCCATGCCCCCCCCAAGCCTCCCCTATAGGGCCCATGCCCCCCCCAAGCCTCCCCTATAGGGCCCCCTCCTCTTCAGGGCCCCCCCACCTGCTGGAGGTGCCTCAGGCGCCGGCACACAGGGGGCGCCATGGGGCCGCATGGGGCGAGCTCGGGGGGCGCTGCCCCCCCAGTGTGGGTCTGGGGGACCCCGAGCCCCATCCCCACAAAGGCAGAGGCCAAGGCAGCCAGGTCCTGTCCAACGGGCAGCAGGGGGGGGGCCGGGCCTGGGGGCCCCCTCAGCTCAGGGCTCTGCAGGACAATGGGGGTCAGACCCCACCATGGGCAACCCAATGGGTACCAGACACCACCCCATGATGGGCACCCCCAGACCCCCCCAATGGGCACCCCCAAACCTCCCCCTGGGCACTCCAAGGGGTACCAGTCACCACCCCCCATGGGCACCCCCAGACCCCCCCAATGGGCACCCCCAAACCTCCCCCTGGGCACTCCAAGGGGTACCAGTCACCACCCCCCATGGGCACCCCCAGACCCCCCCAATGGGCACCCCCAAACCTCCCCCTGGGCACCCCAAGGGGTACCAGTCACCACCCCCCATGGGCACCCCCAGACCCCCCCAATGGGCACCCCCAAACCTCCCCCTGGGCACCCCAAGGGGTACCAGTCACCACCCCCCATGGGCATCCCCAGACCCCCCCCAAATGGGCACCCCAAAACCCCCCTGCAATGGGCACCCCCAAACCTCCACATGGGCACCTCCAATGAGCACCCCCCAAACCCCTCCATGGGCACCCCAATGGGTGCCCCCAGCCCCTCCCCATGCCCCCCCCCCTCACCTCGGCCTCCACCATCTCCAGGTGCCTTCGCGTCTCCCCCAGCTCCGCTTCCAGCTCCAGCCCCACCGTGAGGGACGGGGGGGGTCCCGGGGGGGGTCCCGGGGCTGGGGCTCAGCGGGGGGGGCCTCAGCACCGCCTTCCCCTCGGGGGTCTCCAGGAGCTCCTGCAGGAAGGCGCCGGCGCGGAGCAGGATGCTGGGGGGGGGGGGGGCACCGGGGCCTAGAGTGAGACTCAAGGCCCCCCCCCCCAGCCCCTAGGGGGGGGTCCCCACTTTGGGGGGGTCCTCACCCGCTCTGAGCACCTTCCTCTTCCTCCTCCTCAGGGGCCGCATCCAGCAGGTCCGTGATGAACTCCAGCTGCTGCGCGGGGGGGGCTGTGCCCTTGGGGGGGGTCACAAAGACACAGAATGGGGTGACCCCCCCAAAACACCCACCCCCCCTCCCCCAAATCCCCCCCCCCCCCCCATGGACCCACCTCCACCAGCGCCGTGTCCTCGGCCTCGCACAGCGTCAGCTCCTCTGCCAGCGCCGTCAGCTCTGGGGGGGTCAATGGAGGGGATTTGGGGGTTCAATGGGGGGGTCAATGGGGATCCAGGAGGATCAATGGGGGGGCCAGGAGGGGGGATTTGGGGGGGGGGTAATGGAGGGGATCAATGGGAGTGTCAAGGGGGGGGTTGGGGGTAGTTAATGGAGAGGGACAATGGGGGGGTTGGGGGGGTTTGCAGGGGGTTAATGGAGGGGATCAATGGGAGGGTTTGAGGAGATCAATGGGGGGTCAATAAGGGGGGGGTTAACGGGGGTGTCAATGGAGGTGCCAAGGGGGGGATTAACGGAGAGGATCAATGGGGGGTCAATAAGGGGGGGTTAATGGGGGTGCCAAGGGGGGGATTAACAGAGAGGATCAATGGGGGGTCAATAAGGGGGGGTTAATGGGGGTGCCAATGGGGGTGCCAAGGGGGGGATTAACGGAGAGGATCAATGGGGGGTCAATAAGGGGGGGTTAATGGGGGTGCCAAGGGGGGTGCCAAGGGGGGCATTAACGGAGAGGATCAATGGGGGGTCAATAAGGGGGGGTTAATGGGGGTGCCAAGGGGGGGATTAACAGAGAGGATCAATGGGGGGTCAATAAGGGGGAGTTAATGGGGGTGCCAAGGGGGGTGCCAAGGGGGGGATTAACGGAGAGGATCAATGGGGGGGGTTGGGGGTTCCCACCTCTCACCCGCGCTTCCTCGGGCTCATCCCGGAGCTCCTTCAAGCGCTTGGCGAGGGGGGGATCCACGCTGGGTGGGGGGAGAAGGGATCAGTGCGGGACCCCCCCGGTACCGGACACACGGACTCGGCCCCCGGCCCCCGTTACCGGCAGCAGATCCACTCGAGCAGCGCCAGGCGCGGGGCCGACGGGGTGCAGAGCAGCCTCAGCGCTGCCCCCGGCTCCAGCGGCGCCTCCAGCACGGGGGGGGGGCTCGGCAGGGCCTGGGGGAGGCAGTGACCGCTTGTACCGGTTGTACCGGTTGTACCGGCCCCCACCCCCTTACCGGAACCCCCTTTCGGTACCGGCCCCCCCTCACCCGCAGCCGCGCCACCACCGCCGCCGCCTCAGCAGCCATTTCCCGCCGCTCCCGCTGATTGGCCGCCGCCTCACGAACTCGCCCGTCCCCCGCTGTGACGTTGGCCAATGGGGAAGCTTCCCGCCTCGCCCCGATCGGGCGCGCCCATCGCGATTGGTGGAGCGGCCGCGCTGAGGTCCCGCCTCTCTATCTCTGGACCAATAGGAGAGAGCAGAGCGGCTGCGGCTGCGCAGGGGCAGGTCCCGCCCCCGGAAGTGCTCGGGACGCGCCGGTCGCCACCGCCGCCGGTTCCCTGCGGCCGCCGCCGGGTGAGGGGAGGGGCCTGGCGCGCGCGTGACGTCACGGCGAGGGGAGGGGACGCTGTGACGTCACGACGGAGGGCGCGGGGAGGGGCGTGACGTGGAGGGAGAGAGGGAAGGGGCGGGGTTTTGGCGACGTCACGGGAGGGGAGGAATGACGTCGCTTCCGCTCGCCGGGGGCCGCGCTGTGACGTTACACGCGGCGGCGCCGCGCTATGATGTCACGGGGTGACGCTGCTCCCGCGCTGTGACGTCACCAATCTCGCCCACAGGCCGCCATGGAGCGGGAGGGGCCGGACGCGCGCGCCCGCTTCCGCGTGGCGCGGTTCATCGTGGAGGCCGGTGAGGGGGCGGGGCCTGGGGAGGGGGCGGGACCAAGGGGGGGGCGGGGCCTGATGGAGGGGGCGGAGTCCGGGGAGTGGATTCGGGGAGGTGGGCGGGGCCTCTGCCTAGGGGGCGTGGTCTGACCCGGGGTGGGCGGGGCCTGCCGCAGGGGTGAAGCTGGGGCTGGGCTCGGTCGCGGTCGCCACCGCCTGCGGCGCCTTCCACCGGTGCTGCCGGGCCCTGGGCGCCCGCGCCCCGCACGACCCCCACCTCGTGGCCGCCGCCGCCATCGGCCTCGCCGCCAAGGCCGAGGGGACCCCGCTGCGCGCCCGCGACCTCCTCAACGTCACCCACAGGTACCCGGGACCCCCCGGCACCCAACGGCTGCCTCTGCCCCCCCCCCCCGTAACACCCAATGGGTGCCTCCGCCCCCCCCCCGTAACACCCAATGGGTGCCTCTGCCCCCCCCCCGTAACACCCAATGGGTGCCTCTGCCCCCCCCCCGTAACACCCAATGGGTGCCTCCGCCCCCCCCCCGTAACACCCAATGGGTGCCTCTGCCCCCCCCATGGCACCCAATGGGTGCCTGTGCCCCCCCCAGGTGCCTGCACCCCGGGGTGCCCCCGCTGGCGCTGGACGCGGAGTTCTGGGCGCTGCGGGACAGCCTCATGCAGTGCGAGCTGTGGGTGCTGCGGGTGCTGCGGTTCCGCATGCCCCTGGCGCAGGCGCACAAGGTGAGAGCCGGCACCCATTGACACCCGTGGGCACCCACTGACATCCAGTGATACCCAGCGACACCCGTTAGCACCCACTGATACCCATGGGACCCACTGAAACACAGCGACACCCATTAGCACCCATTGCCACCCGTTGACATCTATTGATACCCAGTAACATTCACTTGACAGCCATTGGGACCCACTGACACCCATGAGACATCCCAGCACCCACTGACACCCATGGGATGCCTTGACACCCATTGACACCTATCAGACCCACTGACACCCACTGGCACCCAGTGATGCCCCTGGGACCCATTAACACCCATTGACACCTCTGGGACACCCCTGGGACCTGCTGACACCCATTGATGCCTATCAGACCCCCTGACACCCATTGACACCCATGGGACACCCCTGGGACCCATTGACACCCACTGACACCCCTGGGACCCGCTGACACCCATTGACACCTATCAGACCCATTGACACCCATTGAGACCCCTGGGACCCCCTGGGACCCATGGGACACCCCTGGGACCCATTGACACCCATTGACACCCCTGGGACCTGCTGACACCCATTGACGCCTATCAGACCCACTGACACCCATTGACACCCACTGACACCCCTGGGACCCGCTGATACCCATTGACACCTATCAGACCCATTGACACCCCTGGGACCCACTGACACCCATTGACACCCATGGGACACTCCTGGGACCCGTTGACACCCATTGACGCCTATCAGACCCACTGACACCCCTGGGACACCCCTGGGACCCATTGACACCCACTGACACCCCTGGGACCTGCTGACACCCATTGACGCCTATCAGACCCATTGACACCCATTGACACCCCTGGGACACCCCTGGGACCCATTGACACCCATTGACACCTATCAGACCCATTGACACCCCTGGGACCCACTGACACCCATTGACACCCATGGGACACCCCTGGGACCCATTGACACCCATTGACGCCTATCAGACCCATTGACACCCCTGGGACCCATTGACACCCATTGACACCCCTGGGACACCCCTGGGACCCATTGACACCCATTGACACCTATCAGACCCATTGACACCCTGGGACCCACTGACACCCATTGACACCCATGGGACACCCCTGGGACCCATTGACACCCATTGACGCCTATCAGACCCATTGACACCCCTGGGACCCATTGACACCCATTGACACCCCTGGGACCCGTTGACACCCATTGACACCCCTGGGACCCACTGACACCCATTGACACCCATTGACACCCCCGGGACCCCCTGGCATTCACTGCCCCCCCTGGGACCCCCCCATAGCCCCCCCTCCCCGGCCGGGGTTGTGGGGCCCCCCCTGACCCCCCCTTTCCCCCCCCCCCCAGTACCTGGCTCAGTTCGCGCTGGCGCTGGGGCTGTGGGCGCGGGGGGGGCGCGGGGGGGCGCCGGGCGTGGCCTGGGCGCTGCTGCGGGACGGGGCCGCGGGGGGCTGGGCCTGAGGAGCCCCCCCCAGCACGTGGCGGCCGCGGCGCTGCACCTGGCAACGGAGCTGTGCGGCTGCGGGGCCCCCCCCGGAGCGCCCCCCCGCTGGTGGCAGGTACCGGGGGGGGGATGGGGGATGGGGGGGATGGGGGGGATGGGGGGGGATGGGGGGGATGGGGGATGGGGGGGATGGGGGGGATGGAGGATGGGGGGGGATGGGGGGGATGGGGGGGATGGGGGATGGAGGGGTGATGGGGAGGATGGGTGCTGGGGGGGTGATGGGTGCTGGGGGGGGGATGGGTGCTGGGGGTGATGGGTGCTGGGGGGGATGGGTGCCGGGGGGGGGATGGGTGCCAGGGGGGGGATGGGTGCCGGGGGGATGGGTGCTTGGGGGGTGATGGGTGCTGGGGGGTGATGGGTGCGGGGGGTGATGGGTGCTGGGGGTGATGGGTGCTGGGGGGTGATGGGTGCTGGGGGGTGATGGGTGCTGGGGGGTGATGGGTGCGGGGGGTGATGGGTGCTGGGGGGTGATGGGTGCTGGGGGGGGGATGGGTGCTGGGGGGTGATGGGTGCTGGGGGGTGATGGGTGCTGGGGGGTGATGGGTGCTGGGGGGGATGGGTGCTGGGGGGTGATGGGTGCTGGGGGGTGATGGGTGCGGGGGGTGATGGGTGCTGGGGGGTGATGGGTGCTGGGGGGTGATGGGTGCGGGGGGTGATGGGTGCTGGGGGTGATGGGTGCTGGGGGGTGATGGGTGCTGGGGGGTGATGGGTGCTGGGGGGTGATGGGTGCTGGGGGTGATGGGTGCTGGGGGGTGATGGGTGCTGGGGGGTGATGGGTGCTGGGGGTGATGGGTGCTGGGGGGTGATGGGTGCTGGGGGGTGATGGGTGCGGGGGGTGATGGGTGCTGGGGGTGATGGGTGCTGGGGGGTGATGGGTGCTGGGTGCTGTGTCCCCCCCCAGGTGCTGAGCCCGGGGCTGGGCCAGGCGGAGCTGGAGGAGCTGGAGCGGGAGCTGCTGGGGCTCTATGGGCTCGACACCGAGGTGGGGGGCGACGACCCCCTCTGTGCCCCCCAAGTGACGTCCGGGCCCCCCCCCAGCCCCGACCCCAGGCCTGGTCCCTCCCGCGCCCCCCAGTACAGGCACAGACCCTTCCGTGCCCCCCCCGACTGAGCCGGGGCCCCCCCAGCCCCACAACTGTGCCTGTTCCTGGGGGGGGGCACCCCAATAAAAGATCCCATTCCTGAGCCCTGCATTGAGCTGCATTGACCCCCCCATGCCCCTCCCAGAGCGTCCCAGATATTGGGGTCCCCCCCCTCAATAGGACCCAATTGGGGGGGGGGGGGTCACTGGGGTCCAGGCCCTGGCGCCGCTCCCGCGAGGAGCACGTGCTCTTTCCCGCCAAAACCCGGGTTCGCCGCTGGCCCCGCCCTTCCCGCCTTTCTCCAGCCAATCAGGTTGCCGCGACGCTGCTTCTCCCTCCCGCCACACCCCCCCCCCCGCCCCGACAGCCAATGGGCGGCCACGCTCCCTCCGGCGCCGTGTGTGCGTCACCAGGACCCCTCCCCCCCCGCCCCTCCCCCCCCCCGCCCCAAACGTTCCCTTTTTCTCCAAAAAAATGTCTTTTAATTCTCAAAATAGCACAAAAACGACAGATACGGGGGGGGAGGGGCCCCCAATACACTATAATACACGGGGGGGGGCTGGGCTGCCCCATAGCGCCCCATGGCTGCCCCATAGCGGCCCCCCGGGGGGTCTGTACAGGGGGGGCCGGGGGGGGGGGGAGGGGCAGCGAGTACAAAACTTCATCCAGCAACTGCAACAGGTAAAAAAAAGCCCCCCCCGCCCCTCCCCCCCTCCTGCCCCATAGCGGAGCCTGAGCCCCACAGCAGCCTCCGGTCCCTCCCCCCCGCTATGGGGCAGGGGCCCGTGGGGTCCTTCACTGCCCTTCGGCCTTCGGCTTCTTTGGAGCGGATTTCCTGGGGGGGGAAGGGGGGAGAGATGTGGGGCTGCCCCATAGCGATACCCCACAGCCATGGGAGGGCCTGCCCCATAGCCCAGCCCCACACACACCCCATGGCTTGGCCAGTCCCATTTCTCATGGCAGGCCAGCCCCAAAGACAACCCCATCGCACTCTGCCAGCCCCACAGATCCCCCCTCCTGCCCCATAGATCCCCCCAGCCCCACTCACAGGTCGGGGGAAGACAGCGGGCGCTTGCTGGCGGGTTTGGCCCCGGCTCCGTCCTTGCTGGACTCTGTGGGGCAGAGGCGGGATGTGGCGGGTGATGGGACCCCCACATGTGGGGCAGCCCCACAAGTCCCATCACAGCAAGAGCCCCGCCATGAGCAGCCCCCCAAGTCGTGGCCATGTCCCCCCTCCTTAGGGGGACCCACACCCAAGCTGATGCTCCCACCCCCTGCACCCAGCCCCATGGCTGCCCCCCACCTATGGCTCAGCCTCATAGGGTCCCAGCACTCACCCGCATGGCGGGCCCACAGCCCTATGGGACCCACACCAGAACCCAGCCCCACATGTGTGGGGCAGCCCCATAGGGTCCCAGCACTCACCTGCATGGCAGGCCCACAGCCCTATGGGACCCACACCAGAGCCCAGCCCCATAGGGTCCCACTTACCTGCATGGCAGGCCCACAGCCCTGTGGGACCCACACCAGAACCCAGCCCCACATGTGTGGGGCAGCCCCATAGGGTCCCAGCACTCACCTGCATGGCAGGCCCACAGCCCTATGGGACCCACACCAGAGCCCAGCCCCACATGTGTGGGGCAGCCCCATAGGGTCCCAGCACTCACCTGCATGGCAGGCCCACAGCCCTATGGGACCCACACCACAACCCAGCCCCACACGTGTGGGGCAGCCCCATAGGGTCCCAGCACTCACCCACATGGCAGACCCGCAGCCCTATGGGACCCACACCACAACCCAGCCCCACATGTGTGGGGCAGCCCCATAGGGTCCCAGCACTCACCTGCATGGCAGACCCACAGCCCTATGGGACCCACACGAGAGCCCAGCCCCACATGTGTGGGGCAGCGGCGGCACTCACCCTGCAGCCACCGCACCTGCGTGGCGGGGCCGTAGCCCTTGTCGTTGCGCGCGGCGATGCGGAAGATGATGGCGGGTTTGGTGCTGTGGTCGATGTGCGCCGTGGCCAAGCTGCCGGCGGGCACCAGGCAGGAGGGGCTGGGCCCGCAATAGACCCGCATGAAGGCGAGCGGGGCCGGGCCCCCCCCCCCGGCGGCCCCGGCCACGGCTGCGGAGCCCCCCCCCCGGCTCTCGGCCGCGCCGCCGGCGATCGCCAGGTAAACCGAGTACTCCAGGATGCGCCCGGACGTCACCGACGGCGGCTCCCACGTCAGGTGCGCCCCGTCCGGGCTCTGCGGGCAAAGGGGGCAATGGGGCAACGGGGGGGGACACAGGGACAGGGACCCTGATAGTGGGGCTTGGTTGAAGATGTGGGTCCGCCTATGGGGCAGGCTGTGGGAGATGCTATGGGTCTTGCTATGGGGCAGGCCACGGGGCAGGCTGTGGGTCTCGCTATGGGGCAGGCTATGGGGCGGGCTGTGGGGCAAGCTGTGGGGCAGGTTATGGGTCTCTCTATGGGACAGGCTATGGGGCAGGCTATGGGGCAGGCCGCGGGTCTCACTCTGGGGCAGGCTATGGGGCAGGCTGTGGGGCAGGCTGTAGGGCAGGCTATGGGGCAGGCTGTAGGTCTGGCTATGGGGCAGGCTATGGGGCAGGCCGCGGGTCTCACTATGGGGCAGGCTATGGGGCAGGCTATGGGGCAGGCTGCGGGTCTCACTATGGGGCAGGCTATGGGGCAGGCTATGGGGCAGGCCGCGGATCTCACTATGGGGCAGGCTATGGGGCAGGCTATGGGGCAGGCTATGGGGCAGGCTGCGGGTCTCACTATGGGGCAGGCTATGGGGCAGGCTATGGGGCAGGCTGCGGGTCTCACTATGGGGCAGGCTATGGGGCAGGCCGCGGGTCTCACTATGGGGCAGGCTGTGGGGCAGGCTATGGGGCAGGCTATGGGGCAGGCTGTAGGTCTGGCTATGGGGCAGGCTATGGGGCAGGCTGTGGGGCAGGCTATGGGGCAGGCTATGGGGCAGGCTATGGGGCAGGCTGTGGGTCTCTCTATGGGGCAGGCTGTGGGTCTCACTATGGGGCAGGCTATGGGGCAGGCTATGGGGCAGGCTGCGGGTCTCACTATGGGGCAGGCTATGGGGCAGGCTATGGGGCAGGCCGCGGATCTCACTATGGGGCAGGCTATGGGGCAGGCTATGGGGCAGGCTATGGGGCAGGCCGCGGGTCTCACTATGGGGCAGGCTGTGGGGCAGGCTATGGGGCAGGCTATGGGGCAGGCTATGGGGCAGGCTGTGGGTCTCTCTATGGGGCAGGCTATGGGGCAGGCTGTGGGGCAGGCTATGGGGCAGGCTATGGGGCAGGCTATGGGGCAGGCTGTAGGTCTGGCTATGGGGCAGGCTATGGGGCAGGCTGTGGGTCTCTCTATGGGGCAGGCTGTGGGGCAGGCTATGGGGCAGGCTATGGGGCAGGCTATGGGGCAGGCTGTGGGTCTCTCTATGGGGCAGGCTGTGGGTCTCTCTATGGGGCAGGCTGTGGGTCTCGCTATGGGGCAGGCTGTGGGTCTCTCTATGGGGCAGGCTGTGGGTCTCGCTATGGGGCAGGCCGCGGGCAGTACCTTGCTGATGCGGATGGCGCAGGGCGCGCCGGGGTAGCCGGGCAGGCAGGTTTTGAAGGCCGCCAGCTCGGAGAAGGCGCCGCGGCCGCACACGTTCACCCCGGCCACGCGGAACTTGTAGGCGGTGCCCGGCTGCAGCTCCTGGCGCCGGAGCTGGGAATGGTCCGGGACCCCCCCGGCCTCGTCCTGCGGCCACACGGAGCACCCATGGGGACCCCCAGCACCCATGGGGGCACCCATAGAGACCCACAGCACCCATGGGGGCACCCATAGAGACCCACAGCACCCATGGGGACCCACAGCACCCATGGGGGCACCCATAGGGACCCACAGCACCCATGGGGACCCCCAGCACCCATAGGGGCACCCATAGAGACCCACAGCACCCATGGGGACCCACAGCACCCATGGGGGCACCCATAGGGACCCACAGCACCCATGGGGACCCCCAGCACCCATAGGGGCACCCATAGAGACCCACAGCACCCATGGGGACCCACAGCACCCATAGGGACCCACAGCACCCATGGGGACCCCCAGCACCCATGGGGACCCCCGGCACCCATAGAGATCCCCAGCACCCATAGAGACCCCCAGCACCCATAGGGACCCACAGCACCCATAGGGACCCCCGGCACCCATAGGGGCACCCATAGAGACCCACAGCACCCATGGGGACCCCCAGCACCCATGGGGACCCCCAGCACCCATGGAGACCCCCAGCACCCATAGGGACCCCCAGCACCCATAGGGACCCCCAGCACCCATAGAGACCCCCGGCACCCATAGGGACCCCCGGCACCCATAGGCACCCCCGGCACCCATAGGCACCCCCGGCACCCATAGGCACCCCCAGCACCCATGGGGACCCCCAGCACCCATAGGGACCCCCAGCACCCATAGGGACCCCCAGCACCCATAGGCACCCCCAGCACCCATAGAGACCCCCAGCACCCATAGGGACCCCCAGCACCCATAGGCACCCCCAGCACCCATAGGGACCCCCAGCACCCATGGGGACCCCCAGCACCCATAGAGACCCCCAGCACCCATAGAGACCCCCAGCACCCATAGGGATCCCCAGCACCCATAGGCACCCACAGCACCCATAGGCACCCACAGCACCCATGGGGACCCCCAGCACCCATGGGGACCCCCGGCACCCATAGAGATCCCCAGCACCCATAGAGACCCCCAGCACCCATAGGGGCACCCATAGAGACCCACAGCACCCATGGGGACCCCCAGCACCCATAGGGACCCCCAGCACCCATGGGGACCCCCAGCACCCATAGGCACCCCCAGCACCCATAGAGACCCCCAGCACCCATAGGCACCCCCAGCACCCATAGAGACCCCCAGCACCCATAGGCACCCCCAGCACCCATAGAGACCCCCAGCACCCATAGGCACCCCCAGCACCCATAGGCACCCCCAGCACCCATAGGCACCCCCAGCACCCATAGGCACCCCCGGCACCCATAGGGGCACCCATAGAGACCCCCAGCACCCATAGGCACCCCCAGCACCCATAGAGTCCCCCAGCACCCATAGGCACCCCCAGCACCCATAGGGACCCCGTTAGCCGCAGCCCCGCGGGCACTGACGTCGCTGGGCGGCGCGCCCTCTGCTGGCAGGAAGTAGTGCGTCACCAGCATGGACGTGCCCTTGATGACGCCCACGTCGAACCATTGGTTCTCCTTCTTGAGCAGCGCCTTCGGCGGGGCCGGCTCCGCCTTCTGCCCCCCCCACAGAGACCCACAGTGACCCATAGAGACCCATAGAGACACACAGGGACCCACAGGGACCCACAGGGACCCATAGAGACACACAGGGACCCACAGGGACCCACAGGGACCCATAGGGACCCATAGGGACCCATAGAGACCCATAGAGACCCATAGAGACACACAGGGACCCACAGGGACCCACAGGGACCCACAGTGACCCATAGGGACCCACAGGGACCCATAGAGACCCATAGAGACCCATAGAGACACACAGGGACCCACAGGGACCCACAGGGACCCACAGGGACCCATAGAGACACACAGGGACCCACAGGGACCCATAGAGACCCATAGAGACACACAGGGACCCACAGGGACCCACAGTGACCCATAGGGACCCACAGGGACCCATAGAGACACACAGGGACCCACAGGGACCCACGGGGACCCATAGGGACCCATAGAGACCCACAGTGACCCATAGGGACCCACAGGGACCCATAGAGACCCATAGAGACACACAGGGACCCACAGGGACCCACGGGGACCCATAGGGACCCATAGAGACCCACAGTGACCCATAGGGACCCACAGGGACCCATACAGACCCATAGGGACCCATAGGGACCCACAGGGACCCACAGGGACCCATAGGGACCCATAGAGACCCACAGTGACCCATAGGGACCCACAGGGACCCATAGAGACCCATAGGGACCCATAGGGACCCACAGGGACCCACAGGGACCCATAGGGACCCATAGAGACCCACAGTGACCCATAGGGACCCACAGGGACCCACAGGGACCCATAGGGACCCATAGAGACCCACAGGAACCCACAGGGACCCATAGAGACCCATAGGGACCCATAGAGACCCATAGGGACCCACAGGGACCCACAGGGACCCATAGGGACCCATAGAGACCCACAGTGACCCATAGGGACCCACAGGGACCCATAGAGACCCACAGGGACCCACAGGGACCCATAGAGACCCATAGGGACCCATAGGGACCCACAGGGACCCATAGAGACCCATAGAGACACACAGGGACCCACAGGGACCCATAGGGACCCATAGAGACCCATAGGGACCCATAGGGACCCACAGTGACCCATAGGGACCCACAGGGACCCATAGGGACCCATAGAGACCCATAGGGACCCACAGGGACCCACAGTGACCCATAGGGACCCACAGGGACCCATAGGGACCCATAGGGACCCACAGTGACCCATAGGGACCCACAGGGACCCATAGGGACCCATAGGGACCCATAGAGACACACAGGGACCCACAGGGACCCATAGGGACCCATAGGGACCCATAGGGACCCACAGTGACCCATAGGGACCCACAGGGACCCATAGGGACCCATAGGGACCCATAGAGACACACAGGGACCCACAGGGACCCACAGGGACCCATAGGGACCCATAGAGACCCATAGAGACACACAGGGACCCACAGGGACCCACAGGGACCCACAGGGACCCATAGAGACCCATAGGGACCCATAGGGACCCACAGGGACCCATAGAGACCCATAGAGACACACAGGGACCCACAGGGACCCACAGTGACCCATAGGGACCCACAGGGACCCATAGAGACCCATAGAGACACACAGGGACCCACAGGGACCCACAGGGACCCATAGGGACCCATAGGGACCCATAGAGACACACAGGGACCCACAGGGACCCATAGAGACCCATAGAGACACACAAGGACCCACAGGGACCCACAGGGACCCATAGGGACCCATAGAGACCCATAGAGACCCATAGGGACCCATAGGGACCCACAGTGACCCATAGGGACCCACAGGGACCCATAGAGACCCATAGAGACACACAGGGACCCACAGTGACCCACAGGGACCCATAGGGACCCATAGAGACCCATAGGGACCCATAGGGACCCACAGTGACCCATAGGGACCCACAGGGACCCATAGGGACCCATAGGGACCCATAGAGACACACAGGGACCCACAGGGACCCACAGGGACCCATAGGGACCCATAGAGACCCATAGGGACCCATAGGGACCCACAGTGACCCATAGGGACCCACAGGGACCCACAGGGACCCGTAGAGACCCATAGAGACCCACAGGGACCCACAGGGACCCATAGGGACCCATAGAGACCCACAGGGACCCACAGGGACCCATAGGGACCCACAGGGAGCCATAGAGACCCGTACGGCCCCAGACCTGACCCCCAGCGACCAACAGAGACTCACAGTAACCCCCAGAGACCACTAACTGCCCCATAGTGAGCCCTAAGTGCCCCATGGTAACCCCTCGCGGCCCCCCCACAGCCCCCTCTCACCGCGGGGCCGCTCTCGATGCCGTTGGCCACCTCTGCCAGGGCCGCGGCCGCCTGCAGCTTGGCCGGGCTGGTGCCCACCACGGGCGGGGGGGGCACGAAGGCGCTGGGGGGGGCCAGGCCTGTGAGGGGGGTCAAGGGGAGTCAATGGGGGTCAATGGGGGTCAATGGGAGTCAATGGGGGTCAATGGGGGTCAATGGGGGTCAAGGGGAGTCAATGGGGACCAATGGGAGTCAATGGGGGTCAATGGGGGTCAATGGGGACCAATGGGAGTCAATGGGGGTCAATGGGGACCAATGGGGGTCAATGGGGACCAATGGGGCTCAATGGGAGTCAATGGGGGTCAATGGAGGTCAATGGGAGTCGATGGGGGTCAATGGGGGTCAATGGGGGTCAATGGGATCAATGGGGCTCAATGGGATCAATGGGGCTCAAGGGGGGTCAATGGGATCAATGGGTGTCAATGGGGATCAATGGGATCAACGGGGTTCAATGGGGGTCAATGGGATCAATGGGGGTCAATGGGAGTCAATGGGGTTCAATGGGATCAATGGGTGTCAATGGAGCTCAATGGGATCAATGGGGATCAATGGGGTCAATGGGGATCAATGGGAGTCAATGGGGATTAATGGCGATCAATGGGGATCAATGGGGTCAATGGGATCAATGGGGGTCAATGGGGGTCAATGGGGGTCAATGGGGCTCAGTGGGATCAATAGGGCTCAATGAGTGTCAATAGGGCTCAATGAGTGTCAAGGGGGCTCAATGAGTGCCAAGGGGGCTCAATGGGGCTCAATGAGTGCCAATGGGGCTCAATGGGGCTCAATGAGTGCCAATGGGGCTCAATGGGGCTCAATGAGTGCCAAGGGGGCTCAATGGGGCTCAATGGGGCTCAATGAGTGCCAATGGGGCTCAATGGGGCTCAATGAGTGCCAAGGGGGCTCAATGGGGCTCAATGAGTGCCAAGGGGGCTCAATGGGGCTCAATGAGTGCCAATGGGGCTCAATGGGGCTCACTGCGCCCTCACCGTCGCTGGGGGCTCCGCCGGCGGCCCCCACCTCTGCCAGGCCGTTGCTGTCGGTGCCGGGGGGGTCGTTGAGGCTGTCGGCGGGGGCCAAGGCCTCGGTGGGGAGCTGGGGGGGCGCCGGGGGGGCCGGCGGGGCCGGGGGGGTGCCGGGGGGGGCGGCCTCGAGCTGCTGCTGCTGCTGCTGCTGCACCAGCGCCGCCAGGTCCTGCTGAGTCAGCACAATGGGGATGGGCCCCCCCGCGCCCTCCGGCACCCCCAGCTCAGGGGGGGCCCCCCCGGGCTCCGTGCTCGTGTCCAGGGGCTCTGCCGTGCCTGCGGGGACAGGGCAGGGGGTAAGGGATGCAGGGGAGGGGATATAGGGATATTGGGATATAGGGATACAGGGGAGGGGATATGGGATATTGGGATATAGGGATACAGGGGAGGGGATATGGGATATTGGGATATAGGGATACAGGGGAGGGGATATGGGATATTGGGATATAGGGATACAGGGGAGGGGATATGGGATATTGAGATATAGGGATACAGGGGAGGGGATATAGGGATACAGGGGAGGGGATATAGGGATACAGGGGAGGGGATATGGGGTATTGGGATATAGGGATACAGGGGAGGGGATATGGGATATTGGGATATAGGGATACAGGGGAGGGGATATGGGATATTGAGATATAGGGATACAGGGGAGGGGATATAGGGATACAGGGGAGGGGATATGGGATATTGGGATATAGGGATACAGGGGAGGGGATATGGGGTATAGGGATACAGAGGAGCGGATATGGCATATAGGCATATAAGGATACAGGGGAGGAGATATGGGATATAGGAATACAAGGAACGGGATATAGGGATACAAGGGATGGGATATGGGGTATGGGATATAGGGATACAGGGGATGGGATACGCGATATGGGGTATAGGGATACAGAGCATGGCATATGGGGTATAGGAATATGGAAAAAGGAATACATAGTGTGGGATATGGGGCATCGGATATAGAGCATGGCATATAGGGATATGGGATAACGAACACAGGGTTTGGGATATGGGATGTGGGATATGGGGTATGGTGATAGGGGATAACGGACACATGAAATGGGGTATGGAATATCGCATATAGGATACACGGGTACAGGGCATGGGATAACGGATACAGAGCAGGGGATGTGGGCTATGGGATACAAGGTGTGGGCTATGGGGGTCTCAAGCCCCCCCTGCCCACGTGCCACCCCATGGGGACATTGTCCCCTGTGCCCATGTCCCACAGTCACCGCGGACAGCCCAGGCCCCTGTCCCCATATCCCTCTGTCCCCGTGGCTTCCCCATAGGTGCCCCATACTCACATAGCCCCATAGCACCCCCACATCCTCATAGTGCCCCATACCCCCCCCAGTGTCCCATTCCCCATAGTTCCACGGTGCCCCATATTTACATAGCCCCATAGCATCCCTGTGTCCCCATAGCACTCCCATATCCCCATGGCGTCCCCCTGGCATCCCCATAACCCCCCAGTGCCCCCCATCCCCCCGGCATCCCCATAACCCCCCAGTGCCCCCCATCCCCATAACCCCCCAGTGCCCCCCATCCCCTCGGCATCCCCATAACCCCCCAGTGCCCCCCATCCCCCCGGCATCCCCATAACCCCCCAGTGCCCCCCATCCCCCCGGCATCCCCATAACCCCCCAGTGCCCCCCATCCCCATAACCCCCCAGTGCCCCCCATCCCCCCGGCATCCCCATAACCCCCCAGTGCCCCCCATCCCCCCCACATCCCCATAACCCCCCAGTGCCCCCCATCCCCACAGCATCCCCATAACCCCCCAGTGCCCCCCATCCCCACAGCATCCCCATAACCCCCCAGTGCCCCCCATCCCCACAGCATCCCCATTACCCCCCAGTGCCCCCCATCCCCACAGCATCCCCATAACCCCCCAGTGCCCCCCATCCCCACAGCATCCCCATAACCCCCCAGTGCCCCCCATCCCCACAGCATCCCCATTACCCCCCAGTGCCCCCCATCCCCACAGCATCCCCATAACCCCCCAGTGCCCCCCATCCCCACAGCATCCCCATAACCCCCCAGTACCCCCCATCCCCACAGCATCCCCATTACCCCCCAGTGCCCCCCATCCCCACAGCATCCCCATAACCCCCCAGTGCCCCCCATCCCCATAACCCCCCAGTGCCCCCCATCCCCACCACATCCCCCCGGCATCCCCATAACCCCCCAGTACCCCCCATCCCCCCCGCATCCCCATAACCCCACAGTGCCCCCCATCCCCCCGGCACCCCCATAACCCCCCAGTGCCCCACATCCCCCCCACATCCCCATAACCCCCCAGTGCCCCACATCCCCCCCACATCCCCATAACCCCCCAGTGCCCCCCATCCCCACAGCATCCCCATAACCCCCCAGTGCCCCCCATCCCCACAGCATCCCCATAACCCCCCAGTGCCCCCCATCCCCATAACCCCCCAGTGCCCCCCATCCCCACAGCATCCCCATAACCCCCCAGTGCCCCCCATCCCCCCCACATCCCCATAACCCCCCAGTGCCCCCCATCCCCATAACCCCCCAGTGCCCCACATCCCCCCCACATCCCCATAACCCCCCAGTGCCCCCCATCCCCCCCACATCCCCATAACCCCCCAGTGCCCCCCATCCCCATAACCCCCCAGTGCCCCACATCCCCCCCCCATCCCCATAACCCCCCCGTGCCCCACACCCCCCGCTCACCCATGACCGCCTGCTGGGCCGCCTGCAGCACCGCCTGGATCGCCAGTGCCTGCGCCTGGGCCTGCGCCTGCGCCTCCTCGGTGGCCGCCGCCGCCGCCGCCTCGGCCGCCGCCGTCACCGCCAGCTCCTCGGGGGTGAGCCCGGTGACCACGAGCGCCGGGGCCGGCGCCCCCCCCAGCGGCGCCTCCGCCATCAGCTCCGGGGGCAGCGCCGCCGCCGCCGCCCCCCCCGCGCCGCCGCCCTCGGCCCCCCCCGGCAGCACCACCACGGCCAAAGGCTCCGGGGAGCCCGGGGGGGGCGCGGGGGGCGGGGAGCCGGGGGGAGCCAGGGGGGGCTCCGGGGGGGGGTCCCCGCTGCTGCTGCTGCTGGGGGGGGCGGGCGCTGGGGGGGGGGTGATGCTGGGGGTGCCAGGGGGGTCCGGGGGGGGCTCCGTCAGCGAGGAGATGCTCTAAGGGGGGGGGGAGGAGAGGTTAAAGGGGGGCGCATGGGGAGCCCCCCCCGGCCCCATAGACATCAATGCCCCCCCCATGGTCCTCTGTGAGCCCCAACCTCCATCCCCAGTGAGCCCCCTCATAGCCCTTAATGCCCCCCCATCCCCAATGTGCCCCCCATAGCCCTTAATGCCCCCCATCCCCAATGTGCCCCCCATAGCCCTTAATGCCCCCCATCCCCAATGTGCCCCCCATAGCCCCTAATGCCCCCCATAGAGCCCCATAGCCCTTAATGACCCCCATCCCCAATGTGCCCCCCATAGCCCCTAATGCCCCCCCCATAGAGCCCCATAGCCCTTAATGCCCCCCCATCCCCAATGTGCCCCCCATAGCCCTTAATGCCCCCCCCATAGAGCCCCATAGCCCTTAATGCCCCCCCCATAGAGCCCCATAGCCCTTAATGACGCCCATCCCCAATGTGCCCCCCATAGCCCTTAACGCCCCCCCCATAGAGCCCCATAGCCCTTAATGACCCCCATCCCCAATGTGCCCCCCATAGCCCCTAATGCCCCCCATAGAGCCCCATAGCCCTTAATGACCCCCATCCCCAATGTGCCCCCCATAGCCCTTAACGCCCCCCCCATAGAGCCCCATAGCCCTTAATGCTCCCTATAGAGCCCCATAGCCCTGAATGCCCCCCTTGGTCCTCTATGACCCCCCCACTCCATCCCCAATGTGCCCCCCATAGCCCCTAATGCCCCCCCCATAGAGCCCCATAGCCCTTAATGCCCCCCCATCCCCAATGTGCCCCCCATAGCCCTTAATGCCCCCCATAGAGCCCCATAGCCCTTAATGACCCCCATCCCCAATGTGCCCCCCATAGCCCTTAATGCCCCCCCCATAGAGCCCCATAGCCCTTAATGCCCCCTCCATAGAGCCCCATAGCCCTTAATGACCCCCATCCCCAATGTGCCCCCCATAGCCCTTAACGCCCCCCCCATAGAGCCCCATAGCCCTTAATGCTCCCTATAGAGCCCCATAGCCCTGAATGCCCCCCTTGGTCCTCTATGACCCCCCCACTCCATCCCCAATGTGCCCCCCATAGCCCCTAATGCCCCCCCCATAGAGCCCCATAGCCCTTAATGCCCCCCCATCCCCAATGTGCCCCCCATAGCCCTTAATGCCCCCCATAGAGCCCCATAGCCCTTAATGACCCCCATCCCCAATGTGCCCCCCATAGCCCTTAATGCCCCCCCCATAGAGCCCCATAGCCCTTAATGCCCCCTCCATAGAGCCCCATAGCCCTTAACGACCCCCATCCCCAATGTGCCCCCCATAGCCCTTAATGCCCCCCCCATAGAGCCCCATAGCCCTTAATGACCCCCATCCCCAATGTGCCCCCCATAGCCCCTAATGCCCCCCCCATAGAGCCCCATAGCCCTTAATGCCCCCCCCCGTGCCCCCAGACCCCCCTCACCGGCAGGGCGGGCGCTGGCACCGGTGTGGCCGCGGTGACGTTGGTGACGGCGCGGGGCTGGGGGGGCCCCGTGGTGCTGGGCCCGGGGCTGGGGGTGCCGGGGGGGGGGCCCTCACCCGGGGGGGGTGGCTCCGGCTCCCCTTGTCCATTGGCGGCCGCCGGGGGGGGCTCTATGGGGGGGGCACACACAGAGGTGAGCGATGGACGCGGTGCCCCCCCCCCCCCCTTCCATGGTGCTGCCGTCACCTGGGTTGGTGCCGATGGCGGCGGTGACCGTGGTGGCCGTGGGGGTCGTCCCCGTCTCGTGGGTCTCACAGGGGGGGTTGGAGCAGCCGGGGGGGGGCCCCTCGGGCACTGTCCCTGCCAGCGCGGGGTGGGGGGAGCCGGGGCCGGTGCTGCCGCCGGTGCCCGCGTCGTGGCTCTCGCCCGGCTGCGACGCGGTGGCCACGGTGGTGGTGGCCGTGGTGGTGGTGCCGGTGTCGTGGGTCTCGCAGGGGGGGTTGGAGCAGAGCCGGGACGCGGTGGTGGTCACGGTGTTGGTGGTGCCGGTCTCGTGGGTCTCACAGGGGGGGTTGGAGCAGGGCTGGGATGCCACGGCCACGGCGGTGGTGGTGCCGGCACCATGGGGCTCACAGGGTGCGTTGGAACATGGCTGGGACACGGTTACCACGGTGGTGGTGGCTGTGGTGGTCGTCCCCATCTCATGGGGGGGGTTGGAGCAGGGCCCCGTGGCCATGGTGGTGGTGGCCGTGTTGGTGGTGCCGGTCTCGTGGGTCTCACAGGGGGGATTGGAGCAGGGCCCCGTGGCCATGGTGGTGGTGGCCGTGTTGGTGGTGCCGGTCTCATGGGTCTCGCAGGGGGGATTGGAGCAGGGCCCCGTGGCCATGGTGGTGGTGGCCGTGTTGGTGGTGCCGGTCTCATGGGTCTCGCAGGGGGGGTTGGAGCAGGGCCCCGTGGCCATGGTGGTGGTGGCCGTGTTGGTGGTGCCGGTCTCATGGGTCTCGCAGGGGGGGTTGGAGCAGGGCCCCGTGGCCATGGTGGTGGTGGCCGTGTTGGTGGTGCCGGTCTCGTGGGTCTCGCAGGGGGGGTTGGAGCAGGGCCCCGTGGCCATGGTGGTGGTGGCCGTGTTGGTGGTGCCGGTCTCATGGGTCTCGCAGGGGGGATTGGAGCAGGGCCCCGTGGCCATGGTGGTGGTGGCCGTGTTGGTGGTGCCGGTCTCATGGGTCTCGCAGGGGGGATTGGAGCAGGGCCCCGTGGCCATGGTGGTGGTGGCCGTGTTGGTGGTGCCGGTCTCGTGGGTCTCGCAGGGGGGGTTGGAGCACACCAGGGTCACGGTGCCGGGGTCGGGCTCGGTGCCGCTCGGTGCCGGTTGCTCGGCCGTGGGCGAGGCCAGGATGGACACAGGGAGGTCGGGCACCGGCTGCGCCTCAACCCCCCCCCCGGGGGCTGTGATCAGCGTCACTTGGGTGGGCTGGGCCACGGGCTGGGGGCACCGGGGACGTGGTCAGCACGGGGACCCCATTGCCACCAGCGCCCCCATTGCCACCAGCACCCCCATTGCCACCCAGGGACCCCATTGCCAACAGCGCCCCCATTGCCACCAGCACCCCCATTGCCACCCAGGGACCCCATTGCCAACAGCGCCCCCATTGCCACCCAGGGACCCCCATTGCCAGCAGCACCCCCATTGCCACCCAGGGACCCCCATTGCCACCAGCGCCCCCATTGCCACCAGCACCCCCATTGCCACCAGCACCCCCATTGCCACCAGCGCCCCCATTGCCACCCAGCGCCCCCATTGCCAACAGCACCCCCATTGCCACCAGCGCCCCCATTGCCACCCAGCGCCCCCATTGCCAACAGCACCCCCATTGCCAACAGCGCCCCCATTGCCACCCAGGGACCCCATTGCCACCAGCACCTCCATTGCCACCCAGGGACCCCCATTGCCAGCAGCGCCCCCATTGCCACCAGCACCCCCATTGCCAACAGTGCCCCCATTGCCAACAGTGCCCCCATTGCCACCAGCATCCCCATTGGCACCCATCCCAAGGCCACCCCCAACCCATGACCTCCCCATCCCCACCACCCGATGCCCTGGTCCACGGTGCCCCGCGGTGCCCCATAGGCTCCCATGGGTGCCCGGTCCCGGTGTGCCCTCACCTGCATGGTGATGGTGGGGGTGCCGAGCGCGCCGGTGGCCGTCACCGAGCTCTGTGCCGCGGACACGGTGATGGCGGCGGGGTTGAGGACCTGGCTCGACAGCGTCGCGATGGTGCCCAGCGTGGTGATGGGGGTGGCGAGCGAGGCCGTGGCGCTGTGCCCCCCCGCGCCCGCCAGGCTGGTGGACACCGTCCCCGTCACCGTGCCCAGCGTGGTGACACCTACGGGGACACCGCGGGGTCAGTGTGGGGCTGGGGGGGCCGCGGTGACGGCGCGGGGGGGGCGGCGGGGCCGCGCTCTTACCGGTGGTGCCCTTCACCACCAGCGTGGTGACCGTGGGCTTGACGGCAGACACGGTGACGGGGGTCACCAGGCGGACCCCCCCCATGGGCACCGTGCGCAGGATGGTGCCCGGCTGCCCCGGGGCGCCCTTGAGGACAACCTGGGGGGGGGGGGGACACACAAAGAGGGGGTGATTTGGGGTGCTCTCTGGACACGGGGGGCTCCCCATGGCCGCGTCCCCCCCCCTTTACCTGTGTCACCCCTTGCTGGCCGTGCCCGGCGCCCAGCTTGGGCACCGCGGTGATGATCTTGGCCGGGGTCCCCGTGCCCGACGTCATCACCTTGGTGGTGATGATGGTGATGGGGGACTTGATGCCGGGGCTGCTGGTGACACCTGGGTGACGGGGACACGGCATCAGCGCCGGGGGCGAGGGGGGGGGCGATGGCGTCCCCAAGGGGGGGGGGGTCCTCACCGGTGGCCCCCGCCTGGGTGATGATGGCGGACATGGGGATGGTCTTGATGATGGTGGTGGTGCCGGGCTTGGTGGTGCTGGGGGAGACGCTGCTGATGCCCAGGAGCGTGGGCTTGGCCGCGGCCGCACCGGCCTGGCTCGTGCTCAGCAGCGTCGTGGGCTTCCCGTCACCGGACGTCACCAGCTTGAGGATGGTGCCCGCCGGCAGCGGGCCCTTGGTCTGCGGGGGGGGCACGGGGGGGTCAGGGGGGGCACGGGGATGGGGGGGATGGGGAAAGGGGGGGGATGGGGAAAGGGGGGGGTGGGGAAAGGGGGGGATGGGGAAAGGGGGGGGTGGGGAAAGGGGGGATGGGGAAAGGGGGGATGGGGAAAGGGGGGGGATGGGGAAAGGGGGGATGGGGAAAGGGGGGATGGGGAAAGGGGGGGGATGGGGAAAGGGGAGATGGGGAAAGGGGGGATGGGGAAAGGGGGGATGGGGAAAGGGGGGGGATGGGGAAAGGGGGGATGGGGAAAGGGGGGGGATGGGGAAAGGGGGGGGATGGGGAAAGGGGAGATGGGGAAAGGGGGGATGGGGAAAGGGGGGGGATGGGGAAAGGGGGGATGGGGAAAGGGGGGATGGGGAAAGGGGGGGGATGGGGAAAGGGGGGATGGGGAAAGGGGGGATGGGGAAAGGGGGGGGATGGGGAAAGGGGGGATGGGGAAAGGGGGGGGATGGGGAAAGGGGGGGGATGGAGAAAGGGGGGGGGTGGGGAAAGGGGGGGGTGGGGAAAGGGGGGATGGGGAAAGGGGGGATGGGGAAAGGGGGGATGGGGAAAGGGGGGGATGGGGAAAGGGGGGATGGGGAAAGGGGGGATGGGGAAAGGGGGGGGATGGGGAAAGGGGGGATGGGGAAAAGGGGGGATGGGGAAAGGGGGGATGGGGAAAGGGGGGGATGGGGAAAGGGGGGATGGGGAAAAGGGGGGATGGGGAAAGGGGGGGGATGGGGAAAGGGGGGGAAGGGGAAAGGGGGGATGGGGAAAGGGGGGGATGGGGAAAGGGGGGGATGGGGAAAGGGGGGATGGGGAAAGGGAGGATGGGGAAAGGGGGGATGGGGAAAGGGGGGGAAGGGGAAAGGGGGGGGATGGGGAAAGGGGGGATGGGGAAAGGGGGGGATGGGGAAAGGGGGGATGGGGAAAGGGAGGATGGGGAAAGGGGGGATGGGGAAAAGGGGGGATGGGGAAAGGGGGGATGGGGAAAGGGGGGGATGGGGAAAGGGGGGATGGGGAAAGGGAGGATGGGGAAAGGGGGGATGGGGAAAGGGGGGGAAGGGGAAAAGGGGGGATGGGGAAAGGGGGGATGGGGAAAGGGGGGGATGGGGAAAGGGGGGATGGGGAAAGGGAGGATGGGGAAAGGGGGGATGGGGAAAGGGGGGGAAGGGGAAAGGGGGGGGATGGGGAAAGGGGGGGATGGGGAAAGGGGAGGGATGGGGAAAGGGGGGGATGGGGAAAAGGGGGGGATGGGGAAAGGGGGGATGGGGAAAGGGGGGGATGGGGAAAGGGGGGATGGGGAAAGGGAGGATGGGGAAAGGGGGGATGGGGAAAGGGGGGGAAGGGGAAAGGGGGGGGATGGGGAAAGGGGGGGATGGGGAAAGGGGAGGGATGGGGAAAGGGGGGATGGGGAAAGGGGAGGGATGGGGAAAGGGGGGGGATGGGGAAAGGGGGGGATGGGGAAAGGGGAGGGATGGGGAAAGGGGGGGATGGGGAAAGGGGGGGATGGGGAAAGGGGAGGGATGGGGAAAGGGGGGATGGGGAAAGGGGGGGATGGGGAAAGGGGGGATGGGGAAAGGGGGGGAAGGGGAAAGGGGGGGGATGGGGAAAGGGGGGGATGAGGAAAGGGGGGGAAGGGGACCCAGGCCCTGGGGTTCCTGGGGCCATGGGGACACAGGGGTCAGGGGCACAGGGGGCTCCATGGGGGTCCCACCTGGATGATCTGAGTGACGGGCCCGGTGGACGCCTGCCCGGTGACGGCCGAGCTCTGCACCGGCTTCGTCTGCACCACGGACATCACCTTGCCCAGGTTGGAGATCTGGGGGGGGGGGTGGGGGGGTGCAGCGGGGTCAGAGCCCCCCCCAAACCCCCCCACTGGGGCTTGGCAGGGTCCCCCCGCACTGGGTGTCAATGGGGGTGCCGCTCACTCACCAGGGCGCTGCCCCCCGGCACGGAGATGGGGCTCTTGACCAGGGTGATGGTTTTGGTGACCCCCCCCACCACGGTGGTCACCACCTGGGCCTGGTGCTGCGCCACCGTCACCGCGCCCGACTTGTGCACGGTGATGATGGGGCGCGCGGGGGGGGGGTTGGTGGCGGCCGCCCCCCCCGACGTCCCCACCTGCGCCGCCGCCGTCTTCAGCATCCGCGTGGCCGGGTTGGTCACCTGCAGCGGGGACAGCGCGGGGGCAATGGGGACAGCGCGGGGGCAATGGGGGCAATGGGGACAGCGTGGGGGCAATGGGGGCAATGGGGACAGCGCGGGGGCAATGGGGACAGCGCGGGGGCAATGGGGGACAGCGCGGGTGCAATGGGGACAGCGCGGGGGCAATGGGGACAGCGCGGGGGCAATGCGGACAGCGCTGGGGCAATGGGGACAGCAGGGGGGCAATGGGGGCCCTGGGGTCACAATGAAGGCATTGGGGGTCACAATTGGGGCCCTGGGGTCACAATGGGATGGGGGCAATGGGGGCCCTGGGGTCACAATGGGATGGGGGCAATGGGGTCACAATGGGATGGGGGCAATGGGGGCACCGGGGGCACAATGGGGTCACAATGGGGGCACCGGGGGCACAATGGGGTCACAATGGGGGCACCGGGGGCACAATGGGGTCACAATGGGGGCACCGGGGGGGTCCCGGCTCTCACCATGACGGGGGCCGAGGCCACCTTGACGCTGGGTGGCAGCGAGGGGGTGCCGGGGGTCACGGCCACCGTCTTGACGATGGTGGCGCCGGGGGGGACGCTGAGCACCGCGGGCGCCGCGGGGGGGATCTTCTGCGTGGCGGCGGCGGCGGCGGCCAGGGCGGCCATGCCGGTGAGCTGGGGGGAGCTGCCCAGCACCTGGGGGGGGGCGCGGGGTCAGCACGGCCCCCCCCGAGCCCATCGAGGGTCCCATGGGGGGAGGTGTGTGTGCCCCCCCCAAAGCCCCATGACCCCAATGGCCTCACCGTGCCCTGGGGGCTCTGGCCCGGCACCACCATGCGCACGCCGGGCAGCGACGTCACCGTCACCGGGGCCTTGCCGGGGGGCCCGGCCGAGCGCACGGTCACCAGGGGGGTGCCGGCTGCCGCCGCGGGGGGCCCGGTCACCTTCAGCACTGCCGGAACCCCTGGGGGGGGGGGCACGGGGGGGGGAGGAGGGGGGGTCAAGGGGGGGGACACGGGAACAGCCCCCCCCCAGTGTCCTCCCCCTGTCCCTCCTGTCCCCCCTTGACCCCAGCACCCCTGCAGCCCCCCTCATCCCCATGGCCCCCGTGGTCCCTTATCCCCATACCCCCCATATCCTCCCCATAGCCCTCTATCCCCATACCCCCCATATCCTCCCCATAGCCCTCTATCCCCATACCCCCATATCCTCCCCATAGCCCTCTATCCCCATACCCCCCTATACCCCCCATGTCCCCTTATCCCCATACCCCCCATATCCTCCCCATAGCCCTCTATCCCCATACCCCCCTATACCCCCCATGTCCCCTTATCCCCATACCCCCATATCCTCCCCATAGCTCTCTATCCCCATACCCCCCTATTCCCCTCATACCCCCCTATCCTCCCTCATGTCCCTCTACTCCCCCCATAACCTCCCCATATCCCTCTATCCCCCTATCCCCCCATGTGCCCCCATTCCCGTGTCCCTCTATCCCCCCCCATCCCCCATATCCCCCTATCCACCCCATGCCCCCCTATGTCCCTCTATCCTCATCCCCTCTCTTACCGGTCGCTCTCGCCGCTGCTCCTCCGGCGCTGGCGGCGGCCCCGGCCGCGGGCGGGTTCCCCGCGGGCAGCACTTGCAGGGCCCCGCCAGTGGAGGGCGCTGCTGCGGCCGCCGCCGTGGTTGGCGCCTGCGCGGGGGGGGCGGCGGCGGCGGGCGGCAGCAGCGTGAGCCCCACGGGCGGTACCAAAGGCTGCGGCGGAGGGGGGGGAGGCGGCGGCGCGGGCGGGCCCGGGGCGGCGGCGGCGGGCGCGGGGCTCTTGGGCGGGTTGGCGGGCACGGAGGGGACGGGCGCGGGCGCGGGGGAGGCGGCGGCCGGGAGCTCGTACTTCTGGAGCTGCAGCAGGTACGAGTCCGCCGTGGGCACCGCGCCCCAGCTCACCTCCAGCGACGTGGTGTTGGCACGGACCAGCTGCACCCGCGCAGGCGCAGGGGGGCGCTCTGCGGGGCCGGGAGCAGAGAGACCGGGGTTAGGGGGGGATCCCGGAGCGCGACCAATGGGGATGGGGGAGCCTGGAGCGTAACCAATGGGGATGGGGGAGCCCTGAGTGCAACCAATGGGGATGGGGGAGCCCTGAGTGCAACCAATGGGGATGGGAGAGCCCTGAGTGCAACCAATGGAGATGGGGGATCCCGGAGCGTAACCAATGGGGATGGGGGATCCCTGAGTCCAACCAATGGGGATGGGGGAGCCCTGAGTGCAACCAATGGGGATGGGGGATCCCGGAGTGTAACCAATGGGGATGGGGGAGCCCTGAGTGTAACCAATGGGGATGGGGGATCCCGGAGTGTAACCAATGGGGATGGGGAAGCCCTGAGTGCAACCAATGGGGATGGGGGAGCCCTGAGTGCAACCAATGGGGATGGGGGAGCCCTGAGTGTAATCAATGGGGATGGGGGAGCCCGGAGTGCAACCAATGGGGATGGGGGAGCCCCGAGAGCACCCAATGGGGATGGGGGAGCCCTGAGTGTAACCAATGGGGATGGGGGAGCCCTGAGTGTAATCAATGGGGATGGGGAAGCCCGGAGTGCAACCAATGGGGATGGGGGAGCCCCGAGAGCACCCAATGGGGATGGGGGAGCCCCGAGAGCACCCAATGGCAGGGGTCGCGTCCCCCCCGCGCTCACCGGTCTCCAGGTACCAGAGGTCCTTGCAGCAGACCTGGTTGTTCCAGGCCTTGCGGTACCCGTCCCGCCCGCTCCAGATGTAGAGCCGGGTGGCGATGGCCACGGCGCAGTGCCCGGCGCGCGCCCGCGGGACGTTGTCCTCCAGCGTGTCCATCACGATGGGCTCCCAGGCCATGGAGTCTGCGGGGCACAACGGGGGGGCAGGGGGGTATTTCTGGGCTGGATCTGGGGTATTTCTGGGTGTTTGGGGGTAAATAAGGGGGTTGGGGGGGTGTTTTGGGGGTGTTCTGCGGGTGTTTCATGGGTGTTTTGGGGTGGTTCGTGGGTGTTTCAGGGTATTTTGGGGTATTCTGGGCTGTTTTGGGGGTGGTTTGGGTGTTTCATGGTATTTTATGGGTATCTCAGGGTGGTTTGGGCTGTTTCATGGGTATTTTGGAAGCATTATGGGGTGTTTCATGGGTATTTTGGGCTGTTTCATGGGTATTTTGGAGGCATTATGGGGTGTTTCATGGGTATTTTGGGCTGTTTCATGGGTATTTTGGAGGCATGGGGTGTTTCATGGGTATTTTGGGCTGTTTCATGGGTATTTTGGAGGCATGGGGTGTTTCATGGGTATTTTGGGCTGTTTCATGGGTATTATGGAGGCATTATGGGGTGTTTCATGGGTATTTTGGGCTGTTTCATGGGTATTATGGAGGCATTATGGGGTGTTTCATGGGTATTTCGGGCTGTTCCGGGGGTGTTTGGGGTGTCCCATACCCAGGTTGAGGCAGGCCAGGGTGTTCGTGCACTTCCACTCCTTCTCGTGCGTGGCCACCTTCACGTCGTCCATGACGAGGGGCACCCAGCCCCCGAACACGTACATCCTGGGGGGGGATGGGGTCAGGGGGGCCGGGGTGGGGGTCCGGGGGGGGGGTGGGGGGGTTGGGGGTTCAGGGCCCCCCCGGCCTCACTTGTTGCCGATGGTGGTGGCTGAGTGGAGGCTGCGCGGTAACGGGGCCACCCCGCTGAGGCTGGGCTTGTTCCACGTCAGCGTCTCTGCGACAGGGACAGCGATGGCACCAATGGCATCAGGGACATCAATGGTACCAATGGCATCAGGGACATCAATGGTACCAATGGCACCAAGGACATCAATGGCACCAATGGCATCAGGGACATCAATGGCACCAATGGCATCAGGGACATCAATGGTACCAATGGCATCAGGGACATCAATGGCACCAATGGCACCAGGGACATCAATGGCACCAATGGCATCAGGGACATCAATGGTACCAATGGCACCAAGGACATCAATGGCACCAATGGCACCAGGGACATCAATGGCACCAATGGCACCAGGGACATCAATGGCACCAATGGCATCAGGGACATCAATGGCACCAATGGCACCAGGGACATCAATGGTACCAATGGCACCAAGGACATCAATGGCACCAATGGCATCAGGGACATCAATGGTACCAATGGCATCAGGGACATCAATGGCACCAATGGCACCAGGGACATCAATGGCACCAATGGCATCAGGGACATCAATGGTACCAATGGCACCAAGGAAATCAATGGCACCAATGGCACCAGGGACATCAATGGCACCAATGGCATCAGGGACATCAATGGCACCAATGGCATCAGGGACATCAATGGTACCAATGGCATCAGGGACATCAATGGCACCAATGGCATCAGGGACATCAATGGCACCAATGGCACCAAGGACATCAATGGCACCAATGGCATCAGTGACATCAATGGTACCAATGGCACCAAGGACATCAATGGCACCAATGGCACCAAGGACATCAATGGCACCAATGGCATCAGGGACATCAATGGTACCAATGGCACCAAGGACATCAATGGCACCAATGGCACCAAGGACATCAATGGCACCAATGGCATCAGGGACATCAATGGCACCAATGGCATCAGTGACATCAATGGCACCAATGGCATCAGGGACATCAATGGCACCAATGGCACCAAGGACATCAATGGCACCAATGGCATCAGGGACATCAATGGTACCAATGGCATCAGTGACATCAATGGCACCAATGGCATCAGTGACATCAATGGCACCAATGGCACCGAGGACATCAATGGCACCAATAGCATCAGTGACACCAAGAACATCAATGGCACCAATGACATCAGTGGCATCGATGATACCAATGGCACTAACAGCATGAAGGCCCCCAATAGCATCAATGGTACCAATGACACCAACGGCATCAACAGCACCAAACACACCCGTGGAATCAATGGCGCCAATGACACCACTGAAACCAATGCCTCCAGTGACACCAACGGCAGCACTGACACCAATGGCACCACTGCACCAGAGACACCAATGGCATCAGTGGCACCAGGAACACCAATAGCACCAGGCACACCAATGGCACCAACAGCACCAGAGACGCCAATAGCATCAACGCCACCAATGGCATCAGTGACACCAATGGCATCAACGGCACCAACAGCACCAGGGGCACCAATGGCATCAACGGCACCAACGGCATCAGGGGCACCAATGGCATCAACGCCACCAACGGCATCAGGGGCACCAACGGCATCAACGGCACCAATGGCATCAACGGCACCAACGGCATCAACGGCACCAACGGCACCAGGGACACGAATGGCATCAATGGCACCAATGGCATCAATGGCACCAACGGCACCAACGGCATCAACGCCACCAACGGCATCAACGCCACCAACGGCATCAACGCCACCAACGGCATCAATGGCACCAATGGCATCAATGGCACCAACGGCATCAACGCCACCAACGGCATCAACGCCACCAACGCCATCAGTGACACCAATGGCATCAACGGCACCAACAGCACCAGGGCACCAATGGCATCAACGCAACCAAGGGCATCAACGGCACCAATGGCACCGACGGCACCAATGGCATCAACGGCATCAGTGACACCAATGGCATCAATGGCACCAATGGCATCAACGGCATCAGCGACACCAACGGCATCAGGGACACCAATGGCATCAACGGCACCAACAGCACCAGGGCACCAATGGCATCAACGCAACCAAGGGCATCAACGGCACCAATGGCATCAACGGCATCAGTGACACCAATGGCATCAATGGCACCAATGGCATCAACGGCATCAGCGACACCAACGGCATCAGGGACACCAACGGCACCAGGGACACCAATGGCACCAGCACGACCAGCAAGGAGCCGGCCCCGAGCTGCGCTGCCCCCCCCCCCGGGCACTGTCCTGCCCCCATCCTCACTCCCCCCTCACCGATGTCCAGGGTCCAGAGGTCTCCGAGCCGGCAGCCGCTCATGCCGCCGTAGATGACGAGGCGCGAGCGCCGCGCCGCGCGCTCCGTGTACACCACGGCCGTGTGGGACTCGCGCGGCGGCGGCAGCACCCCGTAGGTGATGGGGATGTCCCAGGCCAGCACCCCCGAGCCCGCGCGCAGCTCCAGCACGTACAGGTCATTCAGGTACCTATGGGGCAGGATGGAGGCCGTCACGCACCGGGGGAGGGAGGGGGGGGGGGGCTGGCGGCCGTGGGGCGCCATGGGGGGCCCCCCCCTGCTCACCGGGGGATGTTGTTCTTGGGGTCCTCGCTGTCGTTGGCCAGCCCCCCGAAGAGGTAGCACTTGTTGCCCACCAGCGAGAAGCTGTGGCCCAGGCGCGGGCACGGGGGGGGCCCGTTCTTGGGGGTCTTCGCCTTCAGCCGCTTCCATTCCCAGCGGCTCGCCTTGGGGGGGGGGGGGGGGGGGGGGTTAGGGGCTGCCCCGGCTTCTATGGGGCAGCCCCATAAGAACCCATAGCGAGACACAGACACCCCCATAACAACACCGGCATCCCCATAGCGGGGGTGACTCCTGGTAATGGGGCTCCATAGCGATGGTGACTCCCCCACAGCGCTCCCCCCATAGCTACAGGGACGCTCCCATAGAGACCCCCACAACAACCCCCCCCCATACCGGCAGTAACCCCCCTCTAAAGACTCCCCCATAGCACACCCCATAGCCCCATAGCACACCCCATAGCCCCCATAGCACACCCCATAGCCCCCATAGCACACCCCATAGCCCCATAGCACACCCCATAGCCCCCATAGCACACCCCATAGCCCCATAGCACACCCCATAGCCCCCATAGCACACCCCATAGCCCCCATAGCACACCCCATAGCCCCATAGCACACCCCATAGCCCCATAGCACACCCCATAGCCCCCATAGCACACCCCATAGCCCCATAGCACACCCCATAGCCCCCATAGCACACCCCATAGCCCCATAGCACACCCCATAGCCCCACAGCCCCATACCTGCAGCTCATAGAGGTCGTTGCTGTACTTGCCGTACTCCACCAGCCCCATAGCACACCCCATAGCCCCATAGCACACCCCATAGCCCCATAGCCCCATACCTGCAGCTCATAGAGGTCGTTGCTGTACTTGCCGTACTCCACCAGCCCCATAGCACACCCCATAGCCCCACAGCCCCATACCTGCAGCTCATAGAGGTCGTTGCTGTACTTGCCGTACTCCACCAGCCCCATAGCACACCCCATAGCCCCACAGCCCCATACCTGCAGCTCATAGAGGTCGTTGCTGTACTTGCCGTACTCCACCAGCCCCATAGCACACCCCATAGCCCCCACAGCCCCATACCTGCAGCTCATAGAGGTCGTTGCTGTACTTGCCGTACTCCACCAGCCCCATAGCACACCCCATAGCCCCACAGCCCCATACCTGCAGCTCATAGAGGTCGTTGCTGTACTTGCCGTACTCCACCAGCCCCATAGCACACCCCATAGCCCCCACAGCCCCATACCTGCAGCTCATAGAGGTCGTTGCTGTACTTGCCGTACTCCACCAGCCCCATAGCACACCCCATAGCCCCACAGCCCCATACCTGCAGCTCATAGAGGTCGTTGCTGTACTTGCCGTACTCCACCATGCCGCCGAACACCAGCAGCCGGGTCCCGTCGCAGACGAAGCCGTAGGCGGCGCAGCCGGGGGGGATGTCCCCGCGCACGGCCGGGATGAACCATTGGTTGGTGGCTGCGGGGGGAGGCGGGGTCAGCCCCGCCGGGCCCGCCCATGGAGCCGCCCTGCTGCCGGCTGGGACATCCCCCCCCCGCCCCCAAGCCCAGTGGGGTCATCCCGGGGCCTGAGCGAGCCCATTATGGACAGGGGGCGGGGGGGGGAACCCAGCATTGACACCCCCCCATTGACCGCCCATGGGGACACCCCATTGAACCCCCCCATTGCCACCCCATGGGGCAACCCCATTGCCACCCCACTGACACCCCCATTGCCCCCCCATTGTCACCCCCACTGACACCCCATTGATGCCCCCACTGCTGGCCCATTGCCCCCCCCATTGTCACCCCCATTGATGCCCCACTCACACCCCATTGATCTCGCGGTGCCATTTCCATTGACACCCCCATTACCACCTCCCTGCTGCTCTATTGATGTCCCCAGGGACATCCCTATTGCCACCCCCAGTGATCCCCCATTACCAACCCACTGATGCCCCCATTACCCCCACGTTGCCACCCCATTGCCACCCTATTGACCTCCTTATTGACACCCCATTAGCACCTCATTGATCGCTGATTACCACCCCCCCATTACCACCCCCATTTCTGCCCCATTAACCCTGCCATTACTGCTCCCATTGATCCCCCATTACCCCCCATTGCCCCCCCATTGATCCCCTATTACCACCCTCACTGATGCCCCCATGACCCCCCCACTGCCTCCCCATTGATCCCCCATTGCCCCCCCATTGATCCCCTATTACCACCCTCACTGATGCCCTCATGACCCCCCCACTGCCTCCCCATTGCCCCCCATTGATCCCCTATTACCACCCTCACTGATGCCCCCATGACCCCCCCACTGCCTCCCCATTGATCCCCCATTGCCCCCCCATTGATCCCCTATTACCACCCTCACTGATGCCCCCATGATCCCCCCACTGCCTGCCCATTGATCCCCCATTGATCCCCTATTACCACCCTCACTGATGCCCTCATGACCCCCCCACTGCCTCCCCATTGCCCCCCATTGATCCCCTATTACCACCCTCACTGATGCCCCCATGACCCCCCCACTGCCTCCCCATTGATCCCCCATTGCCCCCCCATTGATCCCCTATTACCACCCTCACTGATGCCCCCATGACCCCCCCACTGCCTGCCCATTGATCCCCCATTGATCCCCTATTACCACCCTCGCTGATGCCCCCATGACCCCCCCACTGCCTGCCCATTGATCCCCCATTACCACCCTGATGCCCCCATGACCCCCCCACTGCCTGCCCATTGATCCCCCATTGATCCCCTATTACCACCCTCACTGATGCCCCCCCCACTGCCCCCCCATTGATCCCCATTGCCCCCCCGCTCACCGGTGTTGTACACGTGCAGCTCATCCACGATGCCCTCGTTGCCCCCCCCGAACACCACGATCAGCTCCTTGATGGCCACCGCGCGGTGCCCGTGGCGCGGCCGCGGCACCGGCCCCGACCAGCCCAGGACCCGCTTCCAGCGCGGCTGCAGCGCGGGGGGGGCCGCGGCGGCGCGCGGGGGGGAGCCCCCCCCGCCCGGGGCCGCCATCAGCCCCTCGAGCACCTGCGGGGGGGGGACGGACGGACACGGGGTGAGACCCCCCCATGGACACCCCCATAATGAGCCCGTCCATAGAGACCCCCCCCATGGACACCCCCATAATGAGCCCGTCCATGGAAACCCCCATAGAGACCCCCCCCATGGACACCCCCATAATGAGCCCGTCCATAGAGACCCCCCCCATGGACACCCCCATAATGAGCCCACCCATGGAAACCCCCATAGAGACCCCCCCATGGACACCCCCATAATGAGCCCGTCCATGGAAACCCCCATAGAGACCCCCCCATGGACACCCCCATAATGAGCCCGTCCATAGAGACCCCCCCCATGGACACCCCCATAATGAGCCCGTCCATGGAAACCCCCATAGAGACCCCCCCATGGACACCCCCATAATGAGCCCGTCCACGGAACCCCCCATGGACACCCCCATAATGAGCCCGTCCATAGAGCCCCCCCATAGAGACAATGACCCCCCCTAAAGCTCTCCCTGTAGCGGCCCCCCCCGTAGTGCCAATGCTACCCCCATAGCAGCAATAGCCCCCCCCCCATAGAACACCTCTTAAAGTGACAACACCCCCCTCACACTATTGCCCCCCGCGAGCAATAATTGCCCCCACCACCACTGCAATGCCCCCTGGGGGCAATTCCCTGCTCCCCCCATTGCAATCAACCACAGCAACACCCAATGAACGGCCCCGCCACCCCATTATAACTACCCCGGGGGGGGCAATTACCGCTGTTCCCGCCACTGCAATTAAGCCCGGGGGGGGCAATTAACGCCTCCTCCACCGCAACCACCGGGGGGGGGGGCACAATTCCCGGCTCCCGCCATCGCAATAGCCCCGGGGAAGGGAATTCCCCCCCCCCCACAACCGCCCCCCCGGGGCAGTTCTATGCATTCACCCCCCCATCGCCAAAATGGATCATTCCCCCCCCATCAATTGCCCCCCGTCCATTGCCCCTCCCCCGGCTTCCCCCCCCCCCCTTCTCCCGCCCGGGCCCTGGAAGCCGCCATCTTGTAGCCGCCCGGGCGGAAAATGGCGGCGGCCGCCTCCCCCCCCCCGCCGCTCACCGCTGACCCCTCCCGGCTCCCGGCCGCCCTCTTCCCGCCGCGGCGGCTGCGCCGCGCCCCCCGCTGCCGCCCCCCGCCGCCGGTCGTTGCCCGAGGCTCGGAGCGGGCCCGCAGCGGCGCTGCCGTTGGCCGCGGGCGCCCTCACGCCGCGCTGGGAGCCGCCATCTTGCGCCTGTGTCCAAGCGGCGGCTCCGCTCCCCGCCCGCGCAGGGCAGGGCGGGACGGGCGGCGGGGGCGGGGCTAAGCGAGGCCACGCCCCCTCCCTGCTCGGGCGGCGCCATCTTTGGGTTGGGAGTGGGGGGGGGAACCGGGCGCCGCCATGTTGGCAGCGCAGAAGGGGGGGAGCCCCGCAAACCGCTGCCACCGTTCCCGCACCCCTCACGTCCCCCTTCCGGGCACGGCACCGGCGGGAGAGGCCCCGGGGCTGCAGAGCGCGGTAACGGCGCGGCCCGCCCCGCGCAGCCCCGCCCCTTGAAGGGTTCCTGACCCTCCCCCTTCCGCCATCAACCCCGCGGAGCTGCGGGCGCCGCCATTCCTGCCCCCCCCCCCGGAGCTGCCCTTTACCCCCGCGGCGGCCGAGCCTCGTCCCAGGCAGCCCCGCGCTGTACGGAGCGCTCAGCCCGCCATGGGCGCCGCCATCTTGGCCGCCTCTCCCCTATCCCGCTGTCTCCATAACCGCTCCCTGCTCTGCCCCGCGGTCCCCCCCAGCCCCGGTTCCCTCGGGTTTTAACGGGACCCCCCCTCCAGCTGCCGCCTTAAGGCCTCAGGGCCCCGCTGAGCGCGGACGGAAGCGCGGGCACCGACGCCTCCATTTCCCCCCCTTCCCCCTACACACAGGAAGGCGGCCGGAGGGACCCGGATGTGGGCGCAGCGCGGCGCCATGACACCCCGTTGTCCCCTCCCAAAATGGCGGCCCCCGGGACGGGCCAAGGACCCGGATGTGGGCACCATGGCAACGCGCGCGGCTCGGCCCAAGATGGCGCGGCCCGCTCAGCCCCCCGCCCCCCCCCCCCCCCCCCCGCACCTTCCCCGGCCGCGGCTCCTCCCGCCCTCACCGGGTGCGGCCCCGCGAACGGGCCGGCTCCAAGGCTGCGCTCCGGTACCCGGATGCGCGGAGGAGGGGTCACAAGATGGCGGCGCGCTGCTCGGCGATGGGGGGAGACCAAGATGGCGCCGCCCGGTTCCCGGATCTTCCTCCTCCTCCGCCTCTTCCTCCTCCTCGGAGAGCGGACAAGATGGCGGCGCCTGCCCGAGGCGGGAAGGGGGATGTGGGCCGCGCCCCCCCGCCTTCCCCTCCCCGCTCCTTGTCCCGTCCCCCCTCCTCGGGCAAGGCCAGGATGCGGCGGCCCAAGATGGCGGAGGCGGCCGCGGCTGCTCAAGATGGCGGCCGCCGCGGGACCCGGATGCGGCCGCTCTCCGCGGCGCGCCGCTCCCGCCCCGTTCCGCACCTGCAGGCACCGGCCGCGCGCGGACACCGGGCGCCGCCTCCTCCCGCCGCCGCCGCTCGCTCGGGGCCGCCGCCGCCGCTCCCAAAGGCCGAGACGGGCCCGTCCGCAGCGGCGACTACAGGCGCTTGGGAGCCGCCATTTTGGACGCGTCTCCTCCACCCGGCACAAAGATGGCGCTTCCCAGGACCCGGATGGTGGCGCCTAACGGCTTGGGCGCGCAGCGCGCATGCGCCCTTGCGGCACGGGTGGGGCGGCGCTTGCGCGTTGCTTCCGTTAGCGGTCCTCGCAGACCCCCGCTGCTCCTCCCGCGCATGCGCGCTGAGCTCCCTCCATGGTGGTTTTTGCTCAAAGTCCCTGATTTGGGCGGGTTTTGACCCAAATCCGCCCCGGGACGGCTCCGCGCGAGCTCCGGGGGTGGGGGAGGGGCGGCAGTGAGTAGCGGAGCCGCAACTGGGCTGCAAGGGGCGTTTCCCCCGTCATGGCCGCGCCCATCTTGGCTTCCCACGCCCTCCCCGTCATGGCCGCGCCCTCCGCCGGCCGCCATCTTGGCGGACGAGGGCTCCCCCTCCGTTACCCCAGGACGCCCCAGTCCGGGTCGCTGCCCTGGGGGATAAAATGGACCCCACAAATACCCCCTCTTGCGCCCCCCCCATCGCAGCCGGGGCCCCCGAAGAGCCTCCCCGTGCCCCCCAGGTGCCCCAGCGGCGCCGTTGACACCAACGGCTCCAATGGGATCAATGGCTCCGTATCAGGCGCTTCCCCTTTAAGCACAGGCTCCACCCACGCCGCCATCTTGAGCGTGGCGGAATCCCCCAGCCCCCGACGTCGCGGCCGCCATCTTGAGCGCGGCCCAAGAGGGACGGAAAGGGGCGGGGCCGCGCCCCTCGCGATGACGTCATCGCGGCCCCGACGGCGCCGGTGGCGCAGCCGTGACGTCACAGCCGCCGGGACGCTCCGCTGCGGGTGCCGGGAGGGGGGATGGGGAGGGATGCGGTGACGTCACACCCGGGGGTGCAGTGACGTCACACCGGGGATGCGGCGGTGCCTCACCCATCCAGTGACGTCACACCCGGCATCCAATGACGTCGCACACATACAGGAACCAGGGAACCCCGCAGAGCACTTTGCCTCCCCCCCCCCCGAGCAGGTTGGGATCCATTGGTCCCCAATGGAAGCAGCCGGGCTCTGCCACCACCCCCCGAGGGGGGGTCCAATGGGGGGGGGGGGGGGCCGGTCCATAAACGGGGGGGGGGAGGGGGGGGTCCCAATAAAGCTCAGAGCCATTGGTGCACACAGATTTATAGATCACTCCAGCACAGACACAGAGCCCGGGGGGGGGGGACGGGATGGGACCGGGGCGGGGGGGGGTCCTTGGCGACGACGGAAAAGGGGGGGGGGGGGGGCTAAAAAAGGGGGGGGGGGGCGGCGCCGCGGACCCCCCCAAGAAGAGGCAGAGCCGAGGGGGTTTCATGTAAATTTATAAGGCAAAATCTCCTCGCGCCACTAAAGAATAAATAGGTGCGACCCCCCCCCGGCCCCATGGAACCGCCCCCCCCCCCGGGCCCCCCATGGTACAGCCCCCCCCGGCGCCGCGGGCTCCCCCCCCCCCGTTATTGCCTTGAGGAGCCGGGACCGGGGGGGGGGGGGGGTGGAAGAACAAAGGGGGGGCCCCCCCCCGGTAAAGTGCAGGATGGGCCCCCCCGGGCTGGGAGCCTCCCCCCCAGTGACTCCCCATTGGTCAGCTGGGTCCCACACGCTCGCGCCTGATTGGCTCCTGCCCTCCCCCCCCCCCCGTCGGCACACGGCGCTGCTGATTGGTTCTGCAGCACTGCCCGCTGCAAGCGGCTGCCAGCTGTGATTGGCGCCCAAGCGGATCCTGCCCCTCCCACACCACCCAAGGGTCGCTCCTGATTGGCTCCAGGCTCGATCCCGCTGCAAGGTCACAGAGTCTCCTGATTGGCTCTAAACAAGATCCCGCCCCGCCCACGGTCACCCCTGATTGGCTCCAGACTCGTCTCTCCTGATTGGTTCCAGACCGGACCCCGCCCCAACCCAGCGCGACTCCTGATTGGATAGAGACCAGATCCACCCTCCAACCCCAAACCACTGCTGATTGGCTCCCGGCTGGAGTGACCCAGAATCTGCCCGCCCCCGAGGCCCTCTGATTGGCTGACCCCAAACCCCCCTCCAGCCACTCAGCGCTCCCCACAGACCCGCTTCCCCGCTCCTGATTGGCTCAGCCCCGGATCCCTCCCAAAAGCTGCCGATTGGCTCCACACCAGATCCCGCCCATCAATAAACTCCCGATTGGCTCCAGGCCGGTCCCCAGCCATGCTGAAAGCGGCTCCCGATTGGCTCCCATCCCTTTCAAACACCCCTGCTGATTGGCTGCGCAGCGGATCCCACCTCCATCCTGCTTGGCTCAAACCCACTTCCCGCTCAGCTCCACCCCAACACCCCTCTCCTGATTGGCTCAACGCTGGATCCCCTCCCCGCCGATCCGCTCCTGATTGGCTCCTCCTCGGCCCCCGCTGCTCCCATTGGACGGCGCCCCCCCGGCCCCCCCCCCTTAGTGCAAATGGTTCCTACCTAAAAACGGGGGAACGGAACTGGAAGAACGAAAGAAGCGGCGGCGCCGGGGGGGGGACAGACCCCGCCCCCCCCTCACGGCCCCCATAGAGCCCCCTTCACCCCCCCCACCTCAAGGGGGGGTCCCCGGGGCCACCCCCCCCTTAGTGCTTGTGGGGGGGCCCTCGCTGTGCTTCTCGGTCATAGACGGGGGGGGGGGGGTGGTGGGATGGGGGGGGGGGGGCTCAGGGAGATGGAGCTGCGGGGGGGGGGGGCGGGGGGGGGGGGTGTCCATGTGTCCATCCTGGGTCCGTGATTGGTTGGCTCACAGTCAGCTGACCCGCTCGGGCACAGGCGTCCTGGTGTCGACGGCCTCGTCGCGGGGGGGGGGGGGCGGCGGCGGCGGCCGCGGCACCGCGGCGCTGGGCGGGGGGGGGGGGGGAGGCGGCGGCGCCGACGAGGACGAGCACGAGGAGGAGGAAGACGAGGACGAGGAGGAAGAGGAGGAGGAGGAGGAGGAGGAGGAAGCAGCGTCCTTGGGCTCGGGCTCCCCCCCCGCCGCCCGGCCCAGCGGAGTCTTTGCCGTGGCGCAGCCGTCGGGGGCGGCCGCGGCGCCGCGGTGCTGGGAGCAGCCGCTGCAGTCCTGCGCCGCGGGGGGGGCGGCGCTGCCGCTGTCCTTGGGGCTGCCCGGGGGGGGCTCGCTCGGCACCGGCGACCCCCCCAGCTCCCTCCTGCCGGGCGCCGGCACCGCGGCCCCGCCGCGACCCTTGGGGCTGCCGCGGGCGGCGCGGGGGCCGCGGGGGCCGCGCTCGGGCGGCGCCGGCGCCGGTTTGGCCGCTTCCAGCAGCGCCGGCTCCCGCGTCTTCCTCTTCTTGATGGGCAGCACCGTCTCCTGCACCGCGGGCGCCGCCGCCGCCGCCGCCTTCTTCTTGGCTTCGGCCGCCGCCGCCAGCGCCGCGGCGCCGCCGCCCGTGCCAGGGCCGCCGGGCCCGGGTCCCGCCGCCGGTTTGCGGCCGCGCTTCTTGGGGGCTCCCCCGTGCCGGTCGGGCTCCGCTTTCCGCTTGCGGCCCGGGCGCTTCACGGCCAGGACCTGCGCCGAGGTCGTGGCGGCTCCTCCGGCGCCGGCGGCGTCGCCGCTGCCCCGGGCCCCGGCCGCGAACGGCATCTTCACGAGGAGCTTGGCCGGGCTCTTCTCCAGCGCCCCCCCGCGCTTCGGCAGCGCCGGCGCCGCCTCGGCCGCCGCCTTGGGCGCTTTGGGGGCGCCGCTGCCCTTGGGGCGGCCGCGCCCGCGCCCGGTGCCCGCGCTCTTGGCGCCTTTGGGCTTCTTGGGCGGGCGCTGCTCGCGCCGCGAGGGGCTCCCGCGGCCCGTGACGGTGAAGTCGAAGTCGTTGGGGTCCAGCGAGGTGTCCCCGACCTTCTCGAAGTAGGCCACGAGCTCCACCTTGGACCGGAACGCTTTCCCCTGCGGGCTGCGGCGCCGGCGTCAGCGACCCCCGCCAACCGCGGCCCCGCGGCGCCGACCGGCACGGCCCGGCGCGGCCCAATGCATCCCAGTGCATCCCAATGCATCCCAGTGCATCCCAATGCATCCCAATGCATCCCAGTGCATCCCAATGCATCCCAATACATCCCAGTGCATCCCAATGCATCCCAGTGCATCCCAATGCATCCCAATGCATCCCAATGCATCCCAATGCATCCCAGTGCATCCCAATGCATCCCAATGCATCCCAGTGCATCCCAATGCATCCCAATGCATCCCAATACATCCCAGTGCATCCCAGTGCATCCCAATGCATCCCAGTGCATCCCAGTGCATCCCAGTGCATCCCAATACATCCCAGTGCATCCCAATGCATCCCAATGCATCCCAATACATCCCAGTGCATCCCAATGCATCCCAGTGCATCCCAGTGCATCCCAATGCATCCCAATGCATCCCAGTGCATCCCAGTGCATCCCAATGCATCCCAATACATCCTACTGCATCCCAGTGCATCCCAATGCATCCCAATACATCCTACTGCATCCCAGTGCATCCCAATACATCCCAATACATCCTACTGCATCCCAGTGCAGCCCAGTGCGGCCCAATGCATCCCAATGCGTCCCAATGCATCCCAATACATCCTACTGCATCCCAGCGCATCCCAGTGCATCCTACTGCATCCCAGTGCATCCCACTGCATCCCAGTACCCTACTGGTACCTAACTACTGCGCTCCAATGCATCCCGATGCATTCCCATGCATCCCAATACCATCCTCATGCATCCCAGTACTCTACTGGTACCCTACTAATGCATCCCAATGCATCCCGACACCATCCCAATGCATCCCAGCGTGCAACACGGCACCCTAGTACCCTCCTGGTACCCAACTACTGGGCCCCAATGCACCCCAATGCACCCCAATGCATCCCAATGCATTCCCATGCGTCCCAATACCATCCTGATGCATCCCAGTGCACTCCAGTACCCTCCTGGTACCCAACTACTGCACCCCAATGCACCCCAATGCATCCCAATGCACCCCAATGCACCCCAATGCACCCCAATGCATCCCGTTACCATCCTGGTACCACCCAGCTGCCTCCCAGCGCGCTCTGCTCCCATCCCGGCCGCATCCCAGCTGCATCCCATCCCCATCCTGTTGCCCCATTCCCGATGCATCCCGATCCGGGTGCATCCCATCCCATCCCGGTGCATCCCAATCCCGATGCATCCTGATCCCAGTGCATCCCAATCCCGATGCATCCCGTTCCCGCTGCCTCCAGATCCCGGTGCCTCCCATCCCAGTGCCTCCCATCCTGACACATCCCGTTCCTGGTGCGTCCTGATCCTGGTGCATCCCAATCCCAACGCATCCTGATCCCGGTGCATCCCATCCCAGTGTATCCTGATCCCAACGCATCCCAATCCCAACGCATCCCATTCCCGGCGCCTTCTGATCCCGACGCATCCCAATCCCAATGCATCCTGATCCCGACGCATCCCAATCCCAATGCATCCCGATCCTGACGCATCCCAATCCCAACGCATCCCATTCCCGGCGCCTCCTGATCCCGACGCATCCCAATCCCAATGCATCCCGATCCTGACGCATCCCAATCCCAACGCATCCCATTCCCGGCGCCTCCTGATCCCGACGCATCCCAATCCCAATGCATCCCGATCCTGACGCATCCCAATCCCAACGCATCCCATTCCCGGCGCCTCCTGATCCCGACGCATCCCAATCCCAATGCATCCCGATCCTGACGCATCCCAATCCCAACGCATCCCATTCCCGGCGCCTCCTGATCCCGACGCATCCCAATCCCAATGCATCCCGATCCTGACGCATCCCAATCCCAACGCATCCCGTTCCCGGCGCCTCCTGATCCCGACGCATCCCAATCCCAATGCATCCCGATCCTGACGCATCCCAATCCCAACGCATCCTGTTCCCGGCGCCTCCTGATCCCAACGCATCCCAATCCCAACGCATCCTGATCCTGACGCATCCCGTTCCTTGTGCCTCCTGCTCCCGGTGCCCCCCGTTCCCGGTGCCCCCGCTCCCGGTGCCCCCGCTCCCGGTGCCCCCCTCTCCCGGTGCCCCCTCTCCCGGTGCCCCCGCTCCCGGTGCCCCCCTCTCCCAGTGCCCCCGCTCCCGGTGCCCCCGCTCCCGGTGCCCCGCGCCGGGCCTCACTTGATCAGGTAGACGTCGTACTTCCCGGCGGAGCGCCCGGATTTGCGCTGCTTCAGCTTGCGGGTCCAGCCCTCGGGCAGGGTGGGATCCTCGTACATGGGCCCCCGGTCCCGGATGATCGAGCGCCGCTGCTTGGGCGATGCCGACGCCTCCGGAGCCGCCGGCGCCGCCGCTGCCGCCCCCTCCGAGCTCTCGGCTTTCCCGGCCTCGGCCGGCTCCGAGGACGGCGGCGCCGGCTCCGGCTCCGGCTCCTCCCGGCGCTCCCGCTTCAGCTTCTTGGCCTTGGGCGCCCGCTCCCGCATCCCCGAGAGCGGCTCCTCTGGCTTCTCCTCCCTGCGGGAAGGCGGGAGATGGGATTGGGATGGGGGTACGGGGTACGGGATATGGGTACGGGATGAGGGATACGGGTACGGGGTACGGGATGAGGGATACGGGATATGGGTACGGGATGAGGGATACGGGATATGGGTACGGGATGAGGGATACGGGATATGGGTACGGGATGAGGGATACGGGATATGGGTACGGGATGAGGGATACGGGATATGGGTACGGGGTACGGGATGAGGGATACGGGTACGGGGTACGGGATGAGGGATACGGGATATGGGTACGGGATGAGGGATACGGGATATGGGTACAGGATGAGGGATACGGGATATGGGGTACGGGTACGGGGTACGGGATATGGGTACGGGATGAGGGATACAGGATGTGGGTACAGGGTACGGGATAGGGGGTACGGGATACGGGGTACGGGGTACGGGATACGGGGTACGGGATACGGGTACAGGATGTGGGATGAGGGATACAGGGTACGGGATGAGGGATACGGGATACAGGGTACGGGATACGGGTACAGGATGTGGGATTAGGGATACAGGGTATGGGATGAGGGATACGGGATACGGGTACAGGATACGGGATACGGGATACGGGGTACGGGATGAGGGATACGGGATACAGGGTATGGGATGAGGGATACGGGATACGGGTACAGGATACGGGATACGGGATACGGGGTACGGGATACGGGATGAGGGATACGGGTATGGGGTACAGGAGGAGGGATATGGGATGAGGGATACAGGGTATGGGGTATGGGTACGGCATGAGGGATACATGATATGGGATGTGGGATACAGGTATGGGTATGGGATGCGGAATAAAGGATATGGATATGGGATATGGGATGTGGGATATGGAATATGGGGTATGGGATATGGGTACGGGGTATGGGTATAGGATGAGGGACACAGGGTATGGGATATGGGATAAGCGGATGGGACGCGGGATGTGGGATACGGGTATGGGATGCGGAATAAGGGATATGGATATGGGATAAGCGTATGCGATGCGGGATGTGGGTATGGGCATGCGATGTGGGATACAGGTATGGGGCATGGGGATGGGATATGGGACAACGGTATGGAATGTGGGGTATGGGATATGGGATACAGGATGTGGGATATGCAGACAGGGTATGGGGTATGGATACGGCATAGAGGGGATGGGATACAGGCCATGGGATATGGGGTATGGGATGTGGGATACAGGTATGGGACCCTAACCCGGATCCGGACGCAGGCCCAGGGGCCATGGGGGGGTCCCCAAACCCAGCCCCACAGCGGCCCCCCCCCGGGGCCCATCCCATAATAACCGCCCTGGGGTGACCCCCGATGGGACACGGGGCGGGAAGCGCCGGGAAGAGCCCAAGTGGAGCCGGGAGCGGGGATGGAGCCGGGGATGGAGCCCGGCGCTGGCAGGAGCGGGATGCTCCCAATGGATGCCCCCAATGGATGCTCCCAATGGATGCCCCCAATGGATGCTCCCAATGGATGCTCCCAATGGATGCCCCCAATGGATGCCCCCAATGGATGCTCCCAATGGATGCCCCCAATGGGATGTCCCCAATGGGATGCTCCCGATGGATGCTCCCAATGGGATGCTCTCGATGGATGCCCCCAATGGATGCTCCCAATGGGATGCCCCCAATGGATGCTCCCAATGGGATGTCCCCAATGGGATGTCCCCAATGGGATGCTCCCAATGGGATGCTCCCAATGGGATGCTCCCGATGGATGCTCCCGATGGGATGCTCCCAATGGATGCTACCGATGGATGCTCCCAATGGGATGCCCCCAATGGGATGCTCCCAATGGGATGCCCCCAATGGGATGCTCCCGATGGATGCTCCCAATGGGATGCCCCCAATGGATGCTCCGGGCATCGGGATCATCCCGATGCCACCGGGATGCTGCAGCCAGCGCCGGGATCGGGCCCACGGGGCCGGGAGCAGCGACTTGGGGCGATTCAGGGGGTTTGGGGACGGCGCGGCCGGAATTGGGGCTGGGTTCGGTGCTTTCCGCGCTTCGGGCCACGTTTGGGGCCGATTTGGGCTCTTCCGGAGCCGCGGCTGCGCTGGGGTCGGGCGGATTTTGGGGCCGATGCGGGTGGGTTTGGGGCACAACGGCCGGGGCGCATTTGGGGGCGATTCGGGGTAATTTGGGGCACCCCAAGGGCCACAGTTTGGGGGGATTGGGGCTGGTTTGGGGCCCAGCGGGAGCGAGCGCCGCGCTCGGGAGCACTTTGGGGCGATTCGGGGCATTTGGGGCTGCTTTGGGCTCTTTCGGGGCGTTTCGGGGCGCCGCGGCCGGGCTCACTTTGGGCTCTTTCGGGGAGCTCCGTTTTGGGGTGAATTCCGTGCGTTTAGGGTGGGTTTGGGTTTTGGGGTGCACCGCGATTGGGGGGGGGGGGTCCCGTGAGGGGGCGGGGCCCCCATTCCATGCCCTGCGAAGGGGGGGTCCCCATTGGGGGGCGCGGGGGGGGGTCCCCATTAAAGGACACGCAAGGGGGGGGGGTCCCCATTGGGGGATCAGGCCCAGACCACGCCCCCCTCGGGGGGGGGGGGTTCCCGCTCTCGGGGCGCACTCGGGGGGGGCTCTCCCGCCGGGGGGGCCGCTCCCGTCCCCGCTCCCGTTCCCGGGGGGGCCGCGGCCGTTTGTGACGCAACTCAGAGCGCGCGGCCCCCCCCCCACCCCCCCTTCCCTTCACACCCCCCCCCCCACCCCGTTCCTCCCGTTCCCGCCCGGGCGCGCGCGCACGGCGGGAAAACGGGGGGCGTGTGGGGCGGGAAATTTACGGGGGGGGGGGGGAGTGGGGGGGGGCGCGCGGGGTCTCGCGGCGGCGCGCGCGCGGGAAAACAAGCGGCGGGACCCCCCCCCCTCCCCTCCTCCTTTCCCTCTCTCCATTTACAACCCCCCCCCCCCTTTTACCTCCTCCTCCTCCTCTCCCCCCCCCTCCCGCGCCCCCCCGCCCCCCCCGGGCACTCACAGCCTCTCCCCGGCCCCGCTCGGCGCCGCCGCCATTTTCTTCGCAGCGAAGAACCCGCTGGGGGGGGGGGGGGGGGACGGACGCGAAGGGGGGGGGGGACGCGGGGGGGGGGGGGGGGAACGCGGAGAGAAAGGGGGGGGGGCCCCGAACGGAGCCCGAGAGCGAACCCGGAGCGCCCCGCGCCCCGCCCCGCCCGCGCCGCGATTGGCTGCGGCGGCCGCCGCTCCGAGCGCCGCCGGGCGCTGATTGGCTGCGGCGCGCCGCCCCGCCCCGCGGCGTGGGAGGGGCCGGCGCGCTCCCGGCGGCCGTTGGAATTGGCGGGAAGCGCTGTCAGTTACGGCGCGCCAAAGGGGGCGGGGCCAGCCGAGCGCGCGCGGCCGCCCGTTGGGCCCGCGCTGGGACGGGGAGATCTGATTGGTCGGGAGAGGCGCCCGTCAGCTGACGTCACCGTGGGGGGCGGGGCAACGGGCGCGTCCTCCCTCCTCCCCCACCACCCCCCCCGGCCGCGATCGCGTTTGAAACGCAACGGCCGGAACGGGCCGGGGGGCGGGGTCGCCGCTGCCCCACAAGTGCGTCCGGTGCCCCCCAAGCGCCGCCTCTGCCCCATTGGAGCCGCCGCTGCCCCACAGGCGACTCCTGGGCTGCCCCACAGAGACTGGAGCTGCCCCATGGGTGCCTCCTCTGCCCCATGGCTGCCCCTTGGCTGCCCCATAGAGCCCCCCCCCTTCCGCCCAGGCCATCGCAGCCCCACACCCGGAGCCACACGCACACCAGTACGGGCACCGCGGGCCCCCGTGCTCCCAGTCTGCCCCCGCCATGGGGCAGCCCCACAGCACCCCCCATGGGGGCCGGAATCGTGTCAGCTCCGGTTGGGATTTATCCCTAATCCCAGCCCAGGATCCGCTTAAGGCCGGGATTAAGGCGCTGCTCAGGCTGACACCCATGGGTGCTGCCCCCCCCCCCCCCCCCCACCGGGGACCCCCCCATTGACCACATGGACGCCCCCATTGTCCCCATTTTCCCCATGGACCCCGGACCCGCCAAGTTTGGGGTGCGGGGGGGAGGGTGCGGGACGGGGTCACTTTGGGGGTGCTGGGGGGGGTTCGGGGTTCCCATTGGCGCCCATTGGAGGTGTCGGGAGCTCCTGGTGCTGATCCCGGTGCCGCTGATCCCGGTCTGATCCCGGCCTCATCCCGGCGCTGATCCCGATTACCGGCCCCAAAGCCGCTTCCTGGGTGGTAAAACCCGGATGAGCCGGATTGGGCCCGGGGGATAAAAGGGTCCCCCCGGAGCCCCCGGCCCAACCTCATCCGTTGGTCCCGGTACCCGGCACCGTCCGTCCACTCCTGTGCCCACCGCCTCCGGCTGCGCGGCCGCACGTGCATCCCAACCCCTCATCCCTGCCTCCATCCCATCCATCCCGTCCCATCCATCCCAACCCCTCATCCCTGCCTCCATCCCATCCATCCCGTCCCATCCATCCCAAACCCTCATCCCTGCCTCCATCCCATCCATCCCGTCCCATCCATCCCAACCCCTCATCCCTGTCTCCATCCCATCCATCCCGTCCCATCCATCCCAACCCCTCATCCCTGCCTCCATCCCATCCATCCCGTCCCATCCATCCCAACCCCTCATCCCTGCCTCCATCCCATCCATCCCGTCCCATCCATCCCAAACCCTCATCCCTGCTTCCATCCCATCCATCCCGTCCCATCCATCCCAAACCCTCATCCCTGCCTCCATCCCATCCATCCCATCCCATCCATCCCAAACCCTCATCCCTGCTTCCATCCCATCCATCCCGTCCCATACATCCCAAACCCTTACCCCTGCCTCCATCCCATCCATCCCAAACCCTCATCCCTGCCTCCATCCCATCCATCCCGTCCCAGCCATCCCAACCCCTCATCCCCGTATCGGCCCATCCCAAACCTCTACCCCAGTGTCCGTCCATCCCATCCCATCCATCCCATCCCATCCATCCCTGTACCCATCCACCCACCCCAAATCTCCATCCCTCTGTCTATCCATTCCATCCCACCCATCCCAAAGCCCCATCCCCGTGTCTCTCCATCCCCATCCATCCATCCCACCCCATCCATCCCATCCCATCCATCCCCATCCATCCATCCCCGTCCATCCCCATCCATCCATCCCACCCCATCCATCCCATCCCATCCATCCCCATCCATCCATCCCCATCCATCCCCATCCATCCATCCCCATCCATCCCCATCCCCATCCCCATCCTTCCCCCCCGCGGCCATGCCCCCCCCCGATGACCTCCCGGAGGATTTCTTCCTGCCCGTGGAGGCTCCGGGGGGGAACCTTTCGGCGCTGAGCCCGTTCCTGGTGCCGCAGACGCACCTGGGCAGCGCGGGGCTCTTTGCGGCCATGGCCGCCTTCATGGTGGCGCTGGTGGCGCTGGGGGTGCCGGTGAACGCGCTCACCATCGCCTGCACGGCGCGGTACCGCAAGCTCCGCTCGCACCTCAACTACATCCTGGTGAACCTGGCCGTGGCCAACCTGCTCGTGCTGCTCGTGGGCTCCACCACCGCCGCCTACAGCTTCACCCGCACCTACTTCGTGCTGGGCCCCACCGCCTGCAAGGTCGAGGGGTTCACGGCCACCCTCGGAGGTGGGGAGGGGATGGGGAGGGGATGGGGATGGGGAGGGGATGGGGAGGGGATGGGGAGGGGATGGGGATGGGGATGGGGTGGGGATGGGATGGGGATGGGGAGGGGATGGGGATGGGGAGGGGATGGGGAGGGGATGGGGAGGGGATGGGGAGGGGATGGGGAGGGGATGGGGATGGGATGGGATGGGGATGGGATGGGGATGGGATGGGATGGGGATGGGGATGGGGATGGGGATGGGATGGGGAGGGGATGGGGATGGGATGGGGAGGGGATGGGGATGGGATGGGATGGGGATGGGGATGGGGATGGGGATGGGATGGGGAGGGGATGGGGATGGGATGGGGAGGGGATGGGGTGGGGATGGGGATGGGGATGGGGAGTGGATGGGGATGGGATGGGATGGGATGGGGATGGGATGGGGATGGGGATGGGGTGGGGATGGGGATGGGGATGGGGTGGGGATGGGATGGGGATGGGGATGGGGATGGGGATGGGGATGGGATGGGGATGGGGATGGGGATGGGGATGGGGTGGGGATGGGGATGGGATGGGGTGGGGATGGGATGGGGATGGGATGGGGAGGGGATGGGGATGGGGATGGGGTGGGGATGGGGATGGGGATGGGGATGGGATGGGGATGGGGTGGGGATGGGATGGGGATGGGGTGGGGATGGGATGGGATGGGGATGGGATGGGGATGGGATGGGGATGGGATGGGGATGGGATGGGGATGGGGGTGATGTGCAGATGGGATGGGGATGGGGATGGAGGAGATAGGGATGGGGTGGGGATAGGAAGGGGATGGGATGGTGGGGATGGGGGTGATGGGGATGGCATGAGGATGGGATGGAAATGGGGTGGGGATGGGGATGGGCTGGGGCTGATGTGGGGTTGGGATGTGGTGCAGAAGGACACAGGAGCATGGAGATGTTGGGAACAGAGATGTTGGGGTGGGAATGGGGGGAATGAGGGCGATGGGGATGGGGATGGTGGGGATGGGATGGGGGTGATGGGAATGGGGTGGGGATGGGATGGGGGCAATGGGGTGGGATGAGATAGGGACGGGGATGGGATGGGGGGGACGGGGATGGGATGGGGGGGACGGGGATGGGATGGGGGGGATGGGGATGGGATGGGGGGATGGGGATGACAGGAGCGCGGGTGCTGAGGATGGAAGCGATAGGAATGGAGATGATGGGATGGGGGTGACGGGAACGGTGGGAATGGGGGTGTTGGGGACGTTGGGAGCGGGGGCGATGGGGGTGCGGGGCGTTGGTGCTGGGGACACATGAACGCGGCCCCGGTGTCACGGTGCTGGTGCCCTGCGTCCCATGGCCATGTCCCACATCCCATATCCCGTATCCCACATCCCATATCCCATGTCTCCACGTCCCATGTCCATCTCTCTATATCCCATATCCCACATCTGTGTCCCCTTTTCCCATACTCGTGTCCTACATCCCATATCCCGCATCCCGTATCCCTATCCCATATCCATGTCTCTATTTCTCTCTATCCCATATCCCTATCCATATCCATGCCTATCTCTGTATTCCTGTCTCCATATCCCTGTATCCCATGTCTCCATATGCCACATCACATATCCCTATCCAATATCCCATATCCATGCCTATATTTCTATCCCTGTCGCCATATCTCCCGTATCCCATATCTCCCTATACCGTATCCCATATCCATGTATCCCATATCCCTGTCTCCCTATCCCATATCCATATGCATGTCTCTCTCTCCCACATCCCTATCCCATGTCCCTGTATCCCGTATCCCTGCCTCTCTATCCCGTATCCCTGTCTCTCCATCCCGTATCCCTGTCTCTCTATCCCGTATCCCTGTCTCTCTATCCCGTATCCCTGTCTCTCCATCCCGTATCCCTGTCTCTCTATCCCGTATCCCTGTCTCTCCATCCCGTATCCCTGTCTCTCCATCCTGTATCCCTGTCTCTCCATCCTGTATCCCTGTCTTCCATATCCCTGTCTCTCTATCCCATATCCCTGTCTCTCTATCCCATATCCCTGTCTCCCGTATCCCTGTCTCCCATATCCCTGTCTCTCCATCCCGTATCCCTGTCTCTCTATCCCATATCCCTGTCTCTCTATCCCTGTCTCCCATATCCCTGTCTCCCATATCCCTGTCTCTCTATCCCATATCCCTGTCTCTCCATCCCATATCCCTGTCTCCCATATCCCTGTCTCTCTATCCCATATCCCTGTCTCCCATATCCCTGTCTCTCTATCCCGTATCCCTGTCTCTTCATCCCGTATCCCTGTCTCCCATATCCCTGTCTCTCTATCCCATATCCCTGTCTCCCATATCCCTGTCTCTCTATCCCGTATCCCTGTCTCTCCATCCCATATCCCTGTCTCCCATATCCCTGTCTCTCTATCCCATATCCCTGTCTCCCATATCCCTGTCTCTCTATCCCGTATCCCTGTCTCTCCATCCCGTATCCCTGTCTCTCTATCCCACATCCCTGTCTCTCCATCCCTGTCTCTGCCTCCCCGCCTCCCCCCCGCAGGCATGGTCAGCCTCTGGTCCTTGGCCGTGGTGGCCTTCGAGCGCTTCCTCGTTATCTGCAAACCGCTCGGCTCCTTCTCGTTCCGCGGCAGCCACGCGCTGCTCGGCTGCGCCCTCACCTGGGCCTGCGGGCTCCTGGCGGCCGCGCCCCCGCTGCTGGGCTGGAGCCGGTAGGGGCGGGGCTTGGCTCGGAGGGGCGGGGCTTGGCTCGGAGGGGCGGGGCTTGGCTCGGAGGGGCGGGGCCTGGCTCGGAGGGGCGGGGCTTTAGGAGCGTGCGGGAGCGTGGCGGCGCATGCAGGAGCATGGTGCTGCGTGTTGGAGCATGTCAGCTCGTGTTGGCGCGTGTTGGAGCATGTGGGCGCATGTTGCACTGTGTCAGGACGTGGTGGTGTGTGTTATTATTACATGCTTACACGTATTATCACATGCTGTTCTGTGTTGGTGCATGTTATTACGTGTTGCTGTATGCTCTTACATTTTATAACATGTTGGCACATGTTCAGTGGTTTTGTATGTTGTTACATGTTGTCACATGTTGTTCTACCTGGTTGTATGTTATTACATCTTGTCACATGTTGTCCTGTGTCGTTGTATGTTATTACATGTTATCACACGTTATCACGTCATCATGTGCTATCATATGTTATCACGCTCTCACATGTTGTTCCATGTTGTCACACGTTGTCACACGTTATCATGTGCTATCACGTTATCACATGTTGTCACATGTCATCACATGTTATCACATGTTGGCATTTGTTATCACACGTTATCACACATTACCATGTGCTATCATATGTTATCACACGTTGTTCCATGTTGTCGCATGTTATCACATGATGATAACATGACACTCCCTGTCATTGTATGTTATCACGTGTTATCACGTGTTATTACATGTTATCACGTGTTATCACGTGTTCTTACGTGTTATCACGTGTTATCATGTGTTATCACACGTTATCACGCGTTATCACATGTTATCACGCGTTATGACGTGTTATCACGTTATCACGTGTTATTACGTGTTATCACACGTTATGCGTTATCACACGTTATCACTCATTATCACATGTTATCACGTTTTATCACATGTTATCACGTGTTATCACACATAATCACATGTTATCACGCGTTAGCACATGTTATCACGCGTTAGCACGTGTTACCACGCGTTAGCATGTGTTAGCACATGTTATCACGCGTTAGCACGCGTTCCCACGCGTTGTCACCCGTTCCCCCGCGGTGCGGCCGGCGCAGGTACATCCCCGAGGGGCTGCAGTGCTCCTGCGGCCCGGACTGGTACACGACCAACAACCGCTGGCACAACGAGTCCTACGTCCTCTTCCTCTTCCTCTTCTGCTTCGGCGTCCCCCTCAGCGTCATCGTCCTCTGCTACGGCCGCCTCCTGCTCACCCTGCGCAAGGTGCGCCCGCTGCACCCCACAGCGCCCCACAGCGCCCCATAGCAAACCATAGACATCCCATAGACATCCCATAGCCCCCATAGCCCCATTGCCCGCTGCAGGTGGCGTGGCAGCAGGAGCAGTCAGTGTCGGTGCCTGTGGGTCTGTGTGCCCCATAGCTCCCCATAGCCCCCATAGTCCCCATAGCGCCCCATAGCGCCCCATAGCCCCCATAGCCCCCATAACCCCCATAGCCCCATAGCCCCCATAGCCCCCATAGCCCCATAGCCCCCATAGCCCCATAGCCCCCCATAGCCCCCATAGCCCCCATAGCCCCCCATAGCCCCCCATAGCCCCCATAGCCCCATAGCCCCCCATAGCCCCATAGCCCCATAGCCCCCATCGCTCCCCATAGCCCCCATAGCCCCCATAGTCCCCATAGCCCCCATAGCGCCCCATAGCCCCCATAGCCCCCATAGCCCCCATACCGCCCCATCGCTCCCCATAGCCCCCATAGCCCCCATACCCCATAACCCCCATAGCCCCCATAGCCCCATAACCCCCATAGCCCCCATAGCCCCCATAGCCCCATAGTCCCCATAGCCCCCATAGCCCCATAACCCCCATAGCCCCCATAGCTCCCATAGCCCCATAACCCCCATAGCCCCCATAGCCCCATAACCCCCATAGCCCCCATAGCCCCCATAGCCCCATAGTCCCCATCGCCCCCATAACCCCCATAACCCCCATAACCCCCATAGCCCCCATAGCCCCATAGCCCCATAGCCCCCATAGCCCCCATCGCTCCCCATAGCCCCCCATAGCCCCCCATAGCCCCATCGCGCCCCATAGTGCCCCATAGCGCCCCATCGCGCCCCCTAGCGCCGTTGCCCCGCAGGTGGCGCGGCAGCAGGAGCACTCGGCCAGCACGCAGAAGGCGGAGCGCGAGGTCACGCGCATGGTGGTGGTGATGGTGCTCGGCTTCCTCACGTGCTGGCTGCCCTACGCCGCCTTCGCGCTCTGGGCCGTCACGCACCGAGGGCGCCCCCTGGAGCCCGCGCTCGCCTCCGTCCCGTCCGTGTTCTCCAAGGCCTCCACCGTCTACAACCCGGTCATCTACGTGCTCATGAACAAGCAGGTGCGGCCGCGGGCGCTGCGGGGCGGTGGGGGCGAAGGGGGCTGTGGGGGTTATGGGGGCTATGGGGGGTATGGGGGGTATGGGGGCTATGGGGGCTGTGGGGGCTATGGGGGCTATGGGGGGTATGGGGGGTATGGGGGGTATGGGGGGTATGGGGGCTATGGGGGGTATGGGGGGTATGGGGGCAATGGGGGCTATGGGGGCTATGGGGGGTATGGGGGTTATGGGGGGTATGGGGGCTATGGGGGGTATGGGGGTTATGGGGGGTATGGGGGCTATGGGGGCTATGGGGGCTATGGGGGGTATGGGGGTTATGGGGGGTATGGGGGCTATGGGGGCTATGGGGGCTGTGGGGGTTATGGGGCTATGGGGGCTATGGGGGGTATGGGGGGTATGGGGGCAATGGGGGCTATGGGGGCTATGGGGGGTATGGGGGTTATGGGGGGTATGGGGGCTATGGGGGGTATGGGGGTTATGGGGGGTATGGGGGCTATGGGGGCTATGGGGGCTATGGGGGGTATGGGGGTTATGGGGGGTATGGGGGCTATGGGGGCTATGGGGGCTGTGGGGGTTATGGGGCTATGGGGGCTATGGGGGGTATGGGGGGTATGGGGTTTATGGGGGCTATGGGGGCTATGGGGGGTATGGGGGCTATGGGGGGTATGGGGGGTATGGGGGGTATGGGGTTTATGGGGGCTATGGGGGCTATGGGGGGTATGGGGGCTATGGGGGGTATGGGGGCTATGGGGGCTATGGGGGGTATGGGGGGTATGGGGGCTATGGGGGCTATGGGGGCTATGGGGGCTGTGGGGGTTATGGGGCTATGGGGGCTATGGGGGGTATGGGGGGTATGGGGTTTATGGGGGCTATGGGGGGCTATGGGGGCTATGGGGGTTATGGGGGCTATGGGGGCTATGGGGGTTATGGGGGCTATGGGAGCTATGGGGGTTATGGGGTTTATGGGGGCTATGGGGGCTATGGGGGTTATGGGGGCTATGGGGGTTATGGGGGCTATGGGGGTTATGGGGGCTATGGGAGCTATGGGGGTTATGGGGTTTATGGGGGCTATGGGGGCTATGGGGGCTATGGGGGCTATGGGGGCTATGGGGGTTATGAGGGCTATGGGGGTTATGGGGGCTATGGGGGCTATGGGGCTATGGGAGCTATGGGGGTTATGGGGGTTATGGGGGCTATGGGGGCGATGGGGGCTATGGGGGCTATGGGGGCTATGGGGGTTATGGGGGCTATGGGGGCTATGGGACTCTATGGGGCGCTATGGGACTCTATGGGGGCTATGGGGCACTATGGGGTGGCTATGGGGTGGCTATGGGGCTCTATGGGGAGCTATGGGGTGAATATGGGGTGGCTATGGGGCGCTATGGGGTGGCTATGGGGTGGCTATGGGGCGCTATGGGGTCGCTATGGGGCTCTATGGGGCTCTATGGGGTGTCTATGGGGCTCTCTTTGGTCTCTATGGGGGGCTGTGTGACGTCACGGGCCGTGCCTCTGACGTCACCCCCCAGTTCCGCTCGTGCATGCTGAAGCTGCTGTTCTGCGGGAGGAGCCCCCTGGCGGACGAGGACGACGCCTCCGGCTCCTCCCAGGCCACGCAGGTCTCGTCCGTCACCAGCCAGGTCTCGCCCGCCCCATAGCGGGACCCACAGCGGGGCTGCCCCATAGCGGGACCCACAGCGGGACCCACAGCGGGACCCACAGTGGGGCTGCCCCATAGCGGGACCCACAGCGGGACCCACAGTGGGGCTGCCCCATAGCGGGACCCACAGCGGGACCCACAGCGGGGCTGCCCCATAGCGGGACCCACAGCGGGACCCACAGCGGGACCCACAGTGGGGCTGCCCCATAGCGGGACCCACAGCGGGACCCACAGTGGGGCTGCCCCATAGCGGGACCCACAGCGGGACCCACAGCGGGGCTGCCCCATAGCGGGACCCAGAGTGGGACCCATAGTGGGGCTGCCCCATAGCGGGACCCACAGCGGGGCTGCCCCATAGCGGGACCCAGAGTGGGACCCATAGTGGGGCTGCCCCATAGCGGGACCCACAGCGGGGCTGCCCCATAGCGGGACCCAGAGTGGGACCCACAGTGGGGCTGCCCCATAGCGGGACCCACAGCAGGGCTGCCCCATAGCGGGACCCACAGCGGGGCTGCCCCATAGCGGGACCCACAGCGGGACCCACAGTGGGGCTGCCCCATAGCGGGACCCACAGCGGGGCTGCCCCATAGCGGGACCCACAGCGGGACCCACAGTGGGGCTGCCCCATAGCGGGACCCATAGCCGGGCTGCCCCATAGCGGGACCCAGAGTGGGACCCATAGTGGGGCTGCCCCATAGCGGGACCCATAGCCGGGCTGCCCCATAGCGGGACCCAGAGTGGGACCCATAGTGGGGCTGCCCCATAGCGGGACCCATAGCCGGGCTGCCCCATAGCGGGACCCATAGCGGGACCCATAGTGGGGCTGCCCCATAGCGGGACCCATAGCGGGACCCAAAGTGGGGCTGCCCCATAGTGGAACCCATAGCGGGGCTGCCCCGTAGCGGGACCCATAGCGGGACCCACAGCGGGGCTGCCCCATAGCGGGACCCATAGCGGGGCTGCCCCATAGCGGGACCCACAGTGGGACCCACAGCGGGGCTGCCCCATAGCGGGACCCACAGCAGGGCTGCCCCATAGCGGGACCCACAGCGGGACCCACAGCGGGGCTGCCCCATAGCGGGACCCACAGCGGGACCCACAGCGGGACCTCCCCCACAGCGCGGCCCCACGGCAGCCTCTGCCCCCTGGGGCAAGGCGCGGTTCCGGGGGGGGAGTTTGGGGGTGCCGTGGGGCAGGGCCCCCCCCCCGCCGCTCGCCGTGGGGCAGCCCCACAGCTCCCGATGGACATAAACCCCCCCCGCAATAAACGTGGTGACGCTGCCTCCGCCTGTGCCCCATGGGGAGCACCCCGAGACCCCCACGTGCCCCCCACGTGCCCCCCACGTGCCCCCCACGTGCCGCAGTGGGGCCGCGCGGCCGAGTCCCGCTGGTCCCGGGCTCTTTCCAGTGTAAAGAGCTCAGAACAAGCGGAATTCCAGTCGCACGGCCCCATAGCGCCCCATAGCGCCCCATAGCGCCCCATAGAGCCCCATAGAGCCCCATAGCGCCCCATAGAGCCCCATAGAGCCCCATAGAGCCCCATAGCGCCCCATAGCGCCCCATAGAGCCCCATAGAGCCCCATAGAGCCCCATAGAGACCATAGAGCCCCATAGAGACCCATAGAGACCCATAGCGCCCCATAGAGCCCCATAGAGACCCATAGAGACCCATAGAGACCCATAGCGCCCCATAGAGCCCCATAGAGACCCATAGAGACCCATAGAGCACCATAGAGCCCCATAGAGACCCATAGAGCACCATAGAGCCCCATAGAGCCCCATAGAGACCTATAGAGACCCATAGAGACCCATAGAGACCCATAGAGACCCATAGAGACCCATAGAGACCCATAGCGCCCCATAGAGCCCCATAGAGACCCATAGAGACCCATAGAGCACCATAGAGCCCCATAGAGACCCATAGAGCACCATAGAGCCCCATAGAGCCCCATAGAGACCTATAGAGACCCATAGAGACCCATAGAGCCCCATAGAGCCCCATAGAGTCCCATAGCGCCCCATAGAGACCCATAGAGACCCATAGCGCCCCACAGTGACTCACAGCAGCCCCACTGTGTCCCGAAGGCTTCCCCGCCGTGGTCTGTGGTGGCTCCGTGCAGCCTCCGATGCCCCATAGCGCCCCACAGCAACCAACACCTGCCCCATAGCACCCCACAGCAACCCAGAGTGCCCCATAGCGCCCCACAGCAACCCAGAGTGCCCCATAGCGCCCCACAGCAACCAACACCTGCCCCATAGCGCCCCACAGCAACCAACACCTGCCCCATAGCGCCCCACAGCAACCAACACCTGCCCCATAGCACCCCACAGCAACCTACACCTGCCCCATAGCGCCCCACAGCAACCAACACCTGCCCCATAGCGCCCCACAGCAACCCAGAGTGCCCCATAGCGCCCCACAGCAACCAACACCTGCCCCATAGCGCCCCACAGCCACCCCCAGCGCCCCACTCCCGCCCCACGGCGCCGCGTCCCCCCCATGGGGCTCCCCCGGCTCGACCGGACAATCCGGCTTAGGGGGGGGGGGAGGGGGGGGATTAGGGGCGGGTTTGGGGGCCCCCTCCCCCCCCATTAATCCCCATTTGCTCATTAGGGACGGGGCTATTTTAGGGCCGGGGGGGGTCCCCCCGCGCCCCACTTGGCCCCGCGCCGGGGGGGGGCCGGAACTCGCTGTGGGGCGGGGGGAGGGGGGGCAAAGAGCGCGGTTATGGGGCTGGCACCTCTCTATGGGGCAGGGGGGGTCATAGAGCGCGGTTATGGGGCTGGCACCTCCCTATGGGGCAGGGGGGGTCATAGAGCGCGGTTATGGGGCTGGCACCTCCCTATGGGGCAGGGGGGGTCATAGAGCGCGGTTATGGGGCTGGCACCTCCCTATGGGGCAGGGGGGGTCATAGAGCCCGGTTATGGGGCTGGCACCTCCCTATGGGGCGGGGGGGGGTCATAGAGCGCGGTTATGGGGCTGGCACCTACCTATGGGGCAGGAGGGGTCATAGAGCCCGGTTATGGGGCTGGCACCTCCCTATGGGGCAGGGGGGGGTCATAGAGCGCGGTTATGGGGCTGGCACCTCCCTATGGGGCGGGGGGGGGTCATAGAGCGCGGTTATGGGGCTGGCACCTCCCTATGGGGCGGGGGGGGGTCATAGAGCGCGGTTATGGGGCTGGCACCTACCTATGGGGCAGGAGGGGTCATAGAGCCCGGTTATGGGGCTGGCACCTCCCTATGGGGCGGGGGGGGGTCATAGAGCGCGGTTATGGGGCTGGCACCTACCTATGGGGCAGGAGGGGTCATAGAGCGCGGTTATGGGGCTGGCACCTCCCTATGGGGCAGGGGGGGTCATAGAGCGCGGTTATGGGGCTGGCACCTCCCTATGGGGCAGGGGGGGTCATAGAGCGCGGTTATGGGGCTGGCACCTCCCTATGGGGCAGGGGGGGTCATAGAGCCCGGTTATGGGGCTGGCACCTCCCTATGGGGCAGGAGGGGTCATAGAGCCCGGTTATGGGGCTGGCACCTCCCTATGGGGCAGGGGGGGGTCATAGAGCCCGGTTATGGGGCTGGCACCTCCCTATGGGGCAGGGGGGGGTCATAGAGCCCGGTTATGGGGCTGGCACCTCCCTATGGGGCAGGGGGGGGGTCATAGAGCGCGGTTATGGGGCTGGCACCTCCCTATGGGGCAGGGGGGGGGTCATAGAGCGCGGTTATGGGGCTGGCACCTGCCTATGGGGCAGGGGGGGTCATAGAGCGCGGTTATGGGGCTGGCACCTACCTATGGGGCAGGAGGGGTCATAGAGCCCGGTTATGGGGCTGGCACCTGCCTATGGGGCGGGGGGGCGTCATAGAGCGCGGTTATGGGGCTGGCACCTCCCTATGGGGCGGGGGGGCGTCATAGAGCGCGGTTATGGGGCTGGCACCTGCCTATGGGGCAGGGGGGGTCATAGAGCGCGGTTATGGGGCTGGCACCTCCCTATGGGGCAGGAGGGGTCATAGAGCGCGGTTATGGGGCTGGCACCTCCCTATGGGGCAGGAGGGGTCATAGAGCGCGGTTATGGGGCTGGCACCTCCCTATGGGGCAGGGGGGGTCATAGAGCACGGTTATGGGGCTGGCACCTCCCTATGGGGCAGGGGGGGTCATAGAGCGCGGTTATGGGGCTGGCACCTGCCTATGGGGCAGGGGGGGTCATAGAGCGCGGTTATGGGGCTGGCACCTCCCTATGGCGCAGGGGGGTTCATCACCCCCATATGTGGGTCAGGAGGGCCCCGGTACCTGCTATGGGGCAGGGGGGTTCATCGCCCCCATATGTGGGTCAGGAGGGCCCCAGCAGCCGCTATGGAGCAGGGGGGTCACAGAGCCTGGTTATGGGGCAGGGGACCCCAGCAGCCGCTATGGGGCAGGACGCTCCTCACGCCCCGCGCTGTGGGTCCGGGGCGCTGGTGCTGTTGCGCTGCCCCCCAAGTGTGGGTCCGGGGGGGGGGGGGCAGGGGCCCGGATTAGCTCAATCCCATCAGCACAAAGCGGGGTGAGGCCGGGCCGGGCCGGGGGGGCTCTGCCCCACATGGCCCAATTCGGGGGCTCAGCGCTTGGGGGGCGGGGGGGTAATCCGGGGGGTGGGTATAAGAGGCGCCGGCACCGTGACCCACAGCGGCTCCGCGACCCACGGCGGACTGAGACCCATAGCGGATCGTGACCCATAGCGGGCTGAGACCCATAGCGGATCGTGACCCATAGCGGATCGTGACCCATAGCGGGCTGAGACCCATAGCGGATCGTGACCCATAGTGGGCTGAGACCCATAGTGGGCTGAGACCTATAGCGGGCTGAGACCCATAGCGGATCGTGACCCATAGCGGATCGTGACCTATAGCGAGTTCCGACCCATAGCGGACTGTGATCTATAGTGGATTGCGACCTATAGCGGACCGTGACCCATAGAAGACAGTGACCTACGGCGGACTGCGCCCCATAGCAGACTGTGACCTAGAGCGGACTGCGCCCCGTAGCGGACCGTGACCCATAGAAGACAGTGACCTACAGTGGATTGCAACCGATAGCGGCCTGTGACCCATAGAGGGTTCTGACCCACAGCGGCCTGCGCCCCATAGCGGATCGAGACCTAGAGCGGCCTGCGCCCCATAGCAGCGGCCCCGTGCCCCACATCAGTGCCATTGACCCGCATTGAGCCTGTGCCGCACGGCGGCGGCGCCCTTGCCCCCCAGCAGCCCCAGAGCGGCAGCCCCATAGCGGCAGCCCCGTGCCCCACAGCGGCCCCATGGCGGGCGCGTGGCCGGCGGTGATGGCGGCGCGGCGGCGGCACGAGGACGAGGAGACGACGCGCGACAGCGTCTTCACCTACACCAACAGCAACAACACCCGCGGTGGGTCCGGGGGGCAACGGGGGGGCTATGGGGCAGCGCTGTGGGTCTGGCTATGGGTCAATGTGTGGGTCTGTGAGTGGGTCTATGGGGCAGCGCTGTGGGTCTGGCTATGGGTCAATGTGTGGGTCTGTGAGTGTGTCTATGGGGTAGCGCTATGGGTCTGGCTATGGGTCAATGAGTGGGTCTGTGTGTGGGTCTATGGGGCAGCGCTGTGGGTCTGGCTATGGGTCAATGAGTGGGTCTGTGTGTGTGTCTATGGGGCAGCGCTGTGGGTCTGGCTATGAGTCAATGAGTGGGTCTGTGTGTGTGTCTATGGGGCAGCGCTGTGGGTCTGGCTATGGGTCAATGAGTGGGTCTGTGAGTGGGTCTATGGGGCAGCGCTATGGGTCTGGCTATGGGTCAATGAGTGGGTCTGTGTGTGTGTCTATGGGGCAGCGCTGTGGGTCTGGCTATGGGTCAATGAGTGGGTCTGTGTGTGGGTCTATGGGGCAGCGCTATGGGTCTGGCTATGGGTCAATGTGTGGGTCTGTGTGTGGGTCTATGGGGCAGCGCTATGGGTCTGGCTATGGGTCACTGTGTGTATCTATGGGTCCCTGTGTGTATCTATGGGTCTGGCTATGGGTCAATGAGTGGGTCTGTGTGTGTGTCTATGGGGCAGCGCTATGGGTCTGGCTATGGGTCAATGAGTGGGTCTGTGAGTGTGTCTATGGGGCAGCGCTATGGGTCTGGCTATGGGTCAATGTGTGGGTCTGTGAGTGGGTCTATGAGTCTGGCTATGAGTCAATGTGTGGGTCTGTGAGTGTGTCTATGGGGCAGCGCTATGGGTCTGGCTATGGGTCAATGTGTGGGTCTGTGAGTGGGTCTATGAGTCTGGCTATGAGTCAATGTGTGGGTCTGTGAGTGGGTCTATGGGGCAGCGCTGTGGGTCTGGCTATGGGTCAATGTGTGGGTCTGTGAGTGGGTCTATGAGTCTGGCTATGAGTCAATGTGTGGGTCTGTGAGTGTGTCTATGGGGCAGCGCTATGGGTCTGGCTATGGGTCAATGAGTGGGTCTGTGTGTGGGTCTATGGGGCAGCGCTATGGGTCTGGCTATGGGTCAATGTGTGGGTCTGTGTGTGGGTCTATGGGGCAGCGCTATGGGTCTGGCTATGGGTCACTGTGTGTATCTATGGGTCCCTGTGTGTATCTATGGGTCTGGCTATGGGTCAATGAGTGGGTCTGTGTGTGTGTCTATGGGGCAGCGCTATGGGTCTGGCTATGGGTCAATGAGTGGGTCTGTGAGTGTGTCTATGGGGCAGCGCTATGGGTCTGGCTATGGGTCAATGTGTGGGTCTGTGTGTGGGTCTATGGGGCAGCGCTATGGGTCTGGCTATGGGTCACTGTGTGTATCTATGGGTCCCTGTGTGTATCTATGGGTCTGGCTATGGGTCAATGAGTGGGTCTGTGTGTGTGTCTATGGGGCAGCGCTATGGGTCTGGCTATGGGTCAATGAGTGGGTCTGTGAGTGTGTCTATGGGGCAGCGCTATGGGTCTGGCTATGGGTCAATGAGTGGGTCTGTGTGTGGGTCTATGGGGCAGCGCTATGGGTCTGGCTATGGGTCAATGTGTGGGTCTGTGTGTGTGTCTATGGGGCAGCGCTATGGGTCTGGCTATGGGTCAATGAGTGGGTCTGTGTGTGTGTCTATGGGGCAGCGCTATGGGTCTGGCTATGGGTCAATGAGTGGGTCTGTGAGTGGGTCTATGAGTCTGGCTATGAGTCAATGTGTGGGTCTGGGTGTGTGTCTATGGGGCAGCGCTATGGGTCTGGCTATGGGTCAATGAGTGGGTCTGTGAGTGTGTCTATGGGGCAGCGCTATGGGTCTGGCTATGGGTCAATGAGTGGGTCTGTGTGTGGGTCTATGGGGCAGCGCTATGGGTCTGGCTATGGGTCAATGAGTGGGTCTGTGTGTGGGTCTATGGGTCTGGCTATGGGTCAATGAGTGGGTCTGTGTGTCTATGGGGCAGCGCTATGGGTCTGGCTATGGGTCAATGAGTGGGTCTGTGAGTGTGTCTATGGGTCTGGCTGTGGGTCAGTGTGTGTATCTATGGGTCCCTGTGTATCTATGGGTCCCTGTGTGTATCTCTGGGTCCCTGTGTATCTATGGGTCCCTGTGTGTATCTATGGGTCCCTGTATCTGTGGGTCCCTGTGTGTATCTATGGGTCCCTGTGTATCTGTGGGTCCCTGTGTATCTATGGGTCCCTGTATCTGTGGGTCCCTGTGTATCTATGGGTCCCTGTGTATCTGTGGGTCCCTGTGTGTATCTATGGGTCCCTGTATCCGTGGGTCCCTGTATCTCTGGGTCCCTGTATCCGTGGGTCCCTGTATCCGTGGGTCCCTGTGTGTATCTATGGGTCCCTGTGTATCTGTGGGTCCCTGTGTATCTATGGGTCCCTGTATCCGTGGGTCCCTGTATCTGTGGGTCCCTGTGTGTATCTATGGGTCCCTGTGTATCTGTGGGTCCCTGTGTATCTATGGGTCCCTGTGTATCTGTGGGTCCCTGTGTATCTGTGGGTCCCTGTGTGTATCTATGGGTCCCTGTATCCGTGGGTCCCTGTATCTATGGGTCCCTGTGTGTATCTATGGGTCCCTGTGTATCCGTGGGTCCCTGTGTGTATCTATGGGTCCCTGTATCCGTGGGTCCCTGTATCTCTGGGTCCCTGTATCCGTGGGTCCCTGTATCCGTGGGTCCCTGTGTATCCGTGGGTCCCTGTGTGTATCTATGGGTCCCTGTGTGTATCTCTGGGTCCCTGTATCCGTGGGTCCCTGTATCTGTGGGTCCCTGTATCCGTGGGTCCCTGTATCTGTGGGTCCCTGTATCCGTGGGTCCCTGTATCTATGGGTCCCTGTGTATCCGTGGGTCCCTGTATCTATGGGTCCCTGTATCCGTGGGTCCCTGTATCCGTGGGTCCCTGTATCTCTGGGTCCCTGTATCCGTGGGTCCCTGTATCTCTGGGTCCCTGTATCCGTGGGTCCCTGTATCCGTGGGTCCCTGTATCCGTGGGTCCCTGTATCCGTGGGTCCCTGTATCTCTGGGTCCCTGTATCCGTGGGTCCCTGTATCTCTGGGTCCCTGTATCCGTGGGTCCCTGTATCCGTGGGTCCCTGTATCTCTGGGTCCCTGTATCCGTGGGTCCCTGTATCCGTGGGTCCCTGTATCCGTGGGTCCCTGTATCTCTGGGTCCCTGTATCCGTGGGTCCCTGTATCTCTGGGTCCCTGTATCCGTGGGTCCCTGTATCTCTGGGTCCCTGTATCCGTGGGTCCCTGTATCCGTGGGTCCCTGTATCTCTGGGTCCCTGTATCTCTGGGTCCCTGTATCCGTGGGTCCCTGTATCCGTGGGTCCCTGTATCTCTGGGTCCCTGTATCCGTGGGTCCCTGTATCCGTGGGTCCCTGTATCTCTGGGTCCCTGTATCCGTGGGTCCCTGTATCCGTGGGTCCCTGTATCCGTGGGTCCCTGTATCTCTGGGTCCCTGTATCTCTGGGTCCCTGTATCCGTGGGTCCCTGTATCCGTGGGTCCCTGTATCCGTGGGTCCCTGTATCTGTGGGTCCCTGTATCCGTGGGTCCCTGTATCTGTGGGTCCCTGTATCCGTGGGTCCCTGTATCCGTGGGTCCCTGTATCTCTGGGTCCCTGTATCTCTGGGTCCCTGTATCCGTGGGTCCCTGTATCCGTGGGTCCCTGTATCTCTGGGTCCCTGTATCCGTGGGTCCCTGTATCCGTGGGTCCCTGTATCTGTGGGTCCCTGTATCCGTGGGTCCCTGTATCCGTGGGTCCCTGTATCTCTGGGTCCCTGTATCCGTGGGTCCCTGTATCCGTGGGTCCCTGTATCTCTGGGTCCCTGTATCCGTGGGTCCCTGTATCCGTGGGTCCCTGTATCTCTGGGTCCCTGTATCCGTGGGTCCCTGTATCTCTGGGTCCCTGTATCCGTGGGTCCCTGTATCCGTGGGTCCCTGTATCTCTGGGTCCCTGTATCCGTGGGTCCCTGTATCTCTGGGTCCCTGTATCTCTGGGTCCCTGTATCCGTGGGTCCCTGTATCTCTGGGTCCCTGTATCCGTGGGTCCCTGTATCCGTGGGTCCCTGTATCCATGGGTCCCTGTATCCGTGGGTCCCTGTATCCGTGGGTCTGGCCGGGGCCCTGTGCGCGCGCGGCCCTGACCCCGCCGTGCCCCGCAGGCCCCTTCGACGGCCCCAACTACCACATCGCGCCGCGCTGGGTCTACACCGTGACCTCGCTCTGGATGATCTTCGTGGTGGCGGCCTCGCTCTTCACCAACGGCCTGGTGCTGGCGGCCACGTGGCGCTTCAAGAAGCTGCGGCACCCCCTCAACTGGATCCTGGTGAACCTGGCGCTGGCCGACCTGGGCGAGACGCTCATCGCCAGCACCATCAGCGTCGTCAACCAGATCTTCGGCTACTTCGTGCTGGGCCACCCGCTCTGCGTCATCGAGGGCTACACCGTCAGCGCCTGCGGTGGGCGGGGGGGGGAGCCGGGGGGGGGGGGGGGGGGCAAGGGGGGGGGCAAGGGGGGGGGGCAGTGGGGGGGGAATGGGGGGGGAATGGGGGGGGGCAGTGGGGGGGGAATGGGGGTGGGCAATGGGGGGGATGGGGGATGTGAGGCTGAGCAATGGGGCTGAGTCTCTCTGGTCTCTCCCTGGTCTCTCCCTGGTCTCTCTCTGGTCTCTCCCTGGTCTCTCCCTGGTCTCTCTCTGGTCTCTCTCTGGTCTCTCTCTGGTCTCTCTCTGGTCTCTCCCTGGTCTCTCCCTGGTCTCTCCCTGGTCTCTCTCTGGTCTCTCTCTGGTCTCTCCCTGCTCTCTCCCTGGTCTCTCCCTGGTCTCTCTCTGCTCTCTCTCTGGTCTCTCCCTGGTCTCTCCCTGGTCTCTCCCTGGTCTCTCTCTGGTCTCTCCCTGCTCTCTCCCTGGTCTCTCCCTGGTCTCTCCCTGGTCTCTCTCTGGTCTCTCCCTGGTCTCTCCCTGGTCTCTCCCTGATCTCTCTCTGGTCTCTCTCTGGTCTCTCTCTGGTCTCTCCCTGGTCTCTCCCTGCTCTCTCTCTGGTCTCTCCCTGGTCTCTCCCTGGTCTCTCCCTGCTCTCTCTCTGGTCTCTCCCTGGTCTCTCCCTGGTCTCTCTCTGGTCTCTCCCTGGTCTCTCCCTGGTCTCTCTCTGGTCTCTCTCTGGTCTCTCTCTGGTCTCTCTCTGGTCTCTCCCTGGTCTCTCCCTGGTCTCTCCCTGGTCTCTCCCTGGTCTCTCTCTGGTCTCTCTCTGGTCTCTCTCTGGTCTCTCTCTGGTCTCTCCCTGGTCTCTCCCTGGTCTCTCTCTGGTCTCTCCCTGGTCTCTCCCTGGTCTCTCTCTGGTCTCTCTCTGGTCTCTCTCTGGTCTCTCCCTGGTCTCTCCCTGGTCTCTCTCTGGTCTCTCTCTGGTCTCTCCCTGCTCTCTCCCTGGTCTCTCCCTGGTCTCTCTCTGCTCTCTCTCTGGTCTCTCCCTGGTCTCTCCCTGGTCTCTCCCTGGTCTCTCTCTGGTCTCTCCCTGCTCTCTCCCTGGTCTCTCCCTGGTCTCTCCCTGGTCTCTCTCTGGTCTCTCCCTGGTCTCTCCCTGGTCTCTCCCTGATCTCTCTCTGGTCTCTCTCTGGTCTCTCTCTGGTCTCTCCCTGGTCTCTCCCTGCTCTCTCTCTGGTCTCTCCCTGGTCTCTCCCTGGTCTCTCCCTGCTCTCTCTCTGGTCTCTCCCTGGTCTCTCCCTGGTCTCTCTCTGGTCTCTCCCTGGTCTCTCCCTGGTCTCTCTCTGGTCTCTCTCTGGTCTCTCTCTGGTCTCTCCCTGGTCTCTCTCTGGTCTCTCTCTGGTCTCTCCCTGGTCTCTCCCTGGTCTCTCCCTGGTCTCTCCCTGGTCTCTCTCTGGTCTCTCTCTGGTCTCTCCCTGGTCTCTCTCTGGTCTCTCCCTGCTCTCTCCCTGGTCTCTCCCTGCTCTCTCCCTGGTCTCTCCCTGGTCTCTCTCTGGTCTCTCTCTGGTCTCTCCCTGGTCTCTCCCTGGTCTCTCTCTGCTCTCTCTCTGGTCTCTCCCTGGTCTCTCCCTGGTCTCTCCCTGGTCTCTCTCTGCTCTCTCCCTGGTCTCTCTCTGGTCTCTCCCTGGTCTCTCCCTGGTCTCTCCCTGGTCTCTCCCTGCTCTCTCCCTGGTCTCTCCCTGGTCTCTCCCTGGTCTCTCCCTGGTCTCTCCCTGCTCTCTCTCTGGTCTCTCCCTGGTCTCTCTCTGGTCTCTCCCTGCTCTCTCCCTGGTCTCTCCCTGCTCTCTCTCTGGTCTCTCCCTGGTCTCTCCCTGCTCTCTCTCTGGTCTCTCTCTGGTCTCTCTCTGCTCTCTCCCTGCTCTCTCCCTGGTCTCTCCCTGGTCTCTCCCTGGTCTCTCTCTGGTCTCTCTCTGGTCTCTCTCTGGTCTCTCTCTGCTCTCTCCCTGCTCTCTCCCTGCTCTCTCCCTGGTCTCTCCCTGGTCTCTCCCTGGTCTCTCCCTGGTCTCTCCCTGGTCTCTCTCTCCTCTCTCCCTGGTCTCTCCCTGGTCTCTCCCTGGTCTCTCCCTGGTCTCTCCCTGCTCTCTCTCTCCTCTCTCCCTGCTCTCTCCCTGCTCTCTCTCTGGTCTCTCTCTGCTCTCTCCCTGGTCTCTCCCTGGTCTCTCCCTGCTCTCTCTCTGGTCTCTCTCTGGTCTCTCTCTGGTCTCTCTCTGCTCTCTCCCTGCTCTCTCCCTGGTCTCTCCCTGGTCTCTCCCTGGTCTCTCCCTGGTCTCTCTCTCCTCTCTCCCTGCTCTCTCCCTGCTCTCTCCCTGGTCTCTCCCTGGTCTCTCCCTGGTCTCTCCCTGGTCTCTCCCTGGTCTCTCTCTCCTCTCTCCCTGGTCTCTCTCTGGTCTCTCCCTGGTCTCTCCCTGGTCTCTCCCTGGTCTCTCCCTGCTCTCTCTCTCCTCTCTCCCTGCTCTCTCCCTGCTCTCTCCCTGCTCTCTCCCTGCTCTCTCCCTGGTCTCTCTCTGGTCTCTCCCTGCTCTCTCCCTGGTCTCTCCCTGCTCTCTCCCTGGTCTCTCCCTGGTCTCTCCCTGGTCTCTCTCTGGTCTCTCTCTGGTCTCTCCCTGGTCTCTCTCTCCTCTCTCCCTGGTCTCTCTCTGGTCTCTCCCTGGTCTCTCCCTGGTCTCTCCCTGGTCTCTCCCTGCTCTCTCTCTCCTCTCTCCCTGCTCTCTCCCTGCTCTCTCCCTGGTCTCTCCCTGGTCTCTCTCTGGTCTCTCTCTGGTCTCTCCCTGGTCTCTCCCTGCTCTCTCCCTGGTCTCTCTCTGGTCTCTCCCTGGTCTCTCCCTGCTCTCTCCCTGCTCTCTCCCTGGTCTCTCTCTGCTCTCTCCCTGGTCTCTCCCTGCTCTCTCCCTGGTCTCTCTCTGCTCTCTCCCTGCTCTCTCCCTGGTCTCTCCCTGCTCTCTCCCTGGTCTCTCTCTGCTCTCTCCCTGGTCTCTCTCTGGTCTCTCTCTGGTCTCTCCCTGGTCTCTCTCTGGTCTCTCCCTGGTCTCTCTCTGGTCTCTCTCTGATCTCTCCCTGGTCTCTCCCTGGTCTCTCCCTGCTCTCTCCCTGGTCTCTCCCTGCTCTCTCCCTGGTCTCTCCCTGCTCTCTCTCTGGTCTCTCTCTGATCTCTCCCTGGTCTCTCCCTGGTCTCTCCCTGGTCTCTCTCTGGTCTCTCTCTGGTCTCTCCCTGCTCTCTCCCTGGTCTCTCCCTGGTCTCTCCCTGGTCTCTCCCTGCTCTCTCCCTGCTCTCTCCCTGCTCTCTCTCTGCTCTCCCTCTGCTCCCCCTCTGCCCTCCGCCGTCCCGGCCTCGCCGCGCAGGGATCACGGCGCTCTGGTCCTTGGCCATCATCTCCTGGGAGCGCTGGTTCGTGGTGTGCAAACCCTTCGGGAACATCAAGTTCGATGGGAAGCTGGCGGTGGCCGGGATCCTCTTCTCCTGGATCTGGAGCTGCGCCTGGACCGCGCCGCCCATCTTCGGCTGGAGCAGGTGGGGCTGACCCACGGCGACCCATAGGGACCCATGGTGTACCCATAGGGACCCATAGTGTGACCCATAGCGACCCATAGTGTGACCCATAGGGACCCATAGTGTGACCCACAGCGACCCATAGTGTGACCCACAGCGACCCATAGTGTGACCCATAGGGACCCATAGTGTGACCCATAGAGACCCATAGTGTGACCCATAGGGACCCATAGTGTACCCATAGAGATCCATAGTGTGACCCATAGGGACCCATAGTGTGACCCATAGGGACCCATGGTGTACCCATAGCGGCCCATAGTGTGACCCATAGGGACCCATAGTGTGACCCATAGCGACCCATAGTGTGACCCACAGCGACCCATAGTGTGACCCACAGCGACCCATAGTGTACCCATAGAGACCCATAGTGTACCCATAGAGACCCATAGTGTGACCCATAGGGACCCATGGTGTACCCATAGCAACCCATAGTGTGACCCATAGGGACCCATAGTGTGACCCACAGCGACCCATAGTGTGACCCATAGCGACCCATAGTGTACCCATAGAGACCCATAGTGTGACCCATAGAGACCCATAGTGTGAATCATAGGGACCCATGGTGTACCCATAGAGACCCATAGTGTGAACCATAGGGACCCATGGTGTACCCATAGAGACCCATAGTGTGACCCATAGCAACCCATAGTGTACCCATAGACACCCATAGTGTGACCCATAGCGACCCATAGTGTGACCCATAGCGACCCATAGTGTACCCATAGGGACCCATAGTGTGACCCATAGGGACCCATAGTGTGACCCATAGAGACCCATAGTGTGAACCATAGGGACCCATGGTGTACCCATAGAGACCCATAGTGTGACCCATAGCAACCCATAGTTTACCCATAGGGACCCATAGTGTGACCCATAGGGACCCATAGTGTGACCCACAGCGACCCATAGTGTGACCCATAGGGACCCATAATGTACCCATAGAGACCCATGGTGTACCCATAGGGACCCATAGTGTGACCCATAAGGACTCATGGTGTACCCACAGCAACCCATAGTGTGACCCATAGGGACCCATAGTGTGACCCATAGCGACCCATAGTGTGACCCATAGGGACCCATAGTGTAACCATAGAGACCCATGGTGTACCCATAGGGACCCATAGGGTGACCCACAGCGACCCATAGTGTACCCATAGAGACCCATAGTGTACCCATAGAGACCCATAGTGTACCCATAGGGACCCATAGTGTGACCCACAGCGACCCATACTGTGACCCATAGCGACCCATAGTGTACCCATAGAGACCCATAGTGTGACCCACAGCGACCCATAGTGTGACCCATAGCGACCCATAGTGTGACCCATAGGGACCCATAATGTACCCATAGAGACCCATGGTGTACCCATAGGGACCCATAGTGTGACCCATAAGGACTCATGGTGTACCCACAGCAACCCATAGTGTGACCCATAGGGACCCATAGTGTGACCCATAGCGACCCATAGTGTGACCCATAGGGACCCATAGTGTAACCATAGAGACCCATGGTGTACCCATAGGGACCCATAGGGTGACCCACAGCGACCCATAGTGTACCCATAGAGACCCATAGTGTACCCATAGAGACCCATAGTGTACCCATAGGGACCCATAGTGTGACCCACAGCGACCCATACTGTGACCCATAGCGACCCATAGTGTACCCATAGAGACCCATAGTGTGACCCATAGAGACCCATAGTGTGACCCATAGCGACCCATAGTGTACCCATAAAGACCCATAGTTTGACCCATAGTGACCCATAGTGACCCATAGCGACCCACAGCGACCCCTAGTTTGACCCCTAGTGACCCATAGCGTGACCCATAGCGACCCATAGCACTTGGGGGTGGCTGCAGGTACTGGCCCCATGGGCTGAAGACCTCGTGCGGCCCCGACGTGTTCAGCGGCAGCTCGGACCCGGGCGTGCAGTCCTACATGGTGGTGCTGATGGTGACCTGCTGCTTCCTCCCGCTCTCCATCATCATCCTCTGCTACCTGCAAGTCTGGCTGGCCATCCGCGCCGTGAGTGACCCACAGCGACCCATAGCGACCCATAGAGACCCATAGCACCCATAGAGACCCATAGTGTGGCTGGCCATCCGCGCCGTGAGTGACCCACAGCGACCCATAGCGACCCATAGCGACCCATAGCACCCATAGAGACCCATAGTCTGGCTGGCCATCCGCGCCGTGAGTGACCCACAGCGACCCATAGCGACCCATAGCGACCCATAGCACCCATAGAGACCCATAGTGTGGCTGGCCATCCGCGCCGTGAGTGACCCACAGTGACCCATAGCAACCCATAGAGACCCATAGCACCCATAGAGACCCATAGTGTGGCTGGCCATCCGCGCCGTGAGTGACCCACAGCGACCCATAGCGACCCATAGAGACCCATAGCACCCATAGAGACCCATAGTGTTGCTGGCCATCCGCGCCGTGAGTGACCCACAGCGACCCATAGCGACCCATAGCACCCATAGAGACCCATAGTGTGGCTGGCCATCCGTGCCGTGAGTGACCCATAGCGACCCATAGCGACCCATAGCACCCATAGAGACCCATAGTGTGGCTGGCCATCCGCGCCGTGAGTGACCCACAGCGACCCATAGCGACCCATAGCGACCCATAGCACCCATAGAGACCCATAGTGTGGCTGGCCATCCGCGCCGTGAGTGACCCACAGTGACCCATAGCACCCATAGAGACCCATAGTGTGGCTGGCCATCCGCGCCGTGAGTGACCCATAGCGACCCATAGAGACCCATAGAGACCCATAGAGACCCATAGTGTGGCTGGCCATCCGCGCCGTGAGTGACCCACAGCGACCCATAGCGACCCATAGAGACCCATAGCACCCATAGAGACCCATAGCGCCCCCTAGAGACCCATAGCGCCCCCTAGAGCCACATCCGGACCGTAGAGACACAGCGACCCTCACAGTTACCACAGAGACCCATAGCGCCCCCTAGAGAGCGCCCCCCCCCCCCCCCCCCCCCCCGGGATCGCGAGCGCGCCCCCTAGCGCCGGCTGCCCCCGCAGGTGGCGGCGCAGCAGAAGGAGTCGGAGTCGACGCAGAAGGCGGAGCGCGAGGTCTCGCGCATGGTGGTGGTGATGATCCTGGCCTATTGCTTCTGCTGGGGGCCCTACACCATCTTCGCCTGCTTCGCCGCCGCCAACCCCGGCTACGCCTTCCACCCGCTCGCCGCCGCCCTCCCCGCCTACTTCGCCAAGAGCGCCACCATCTACAACCCCATCATCTACGTGTTCATGAACAGACAGGTGGGGGCGGGATGGGACGTGGGACAAGTGATACGGAGGTGGGAGGTGGAGGGGATGGGGATGGGAGATGGAGGGGATGGGGATGGGAGATGGAGGGGATGGGGATGGGAGATGGAGGGGATGGGGATGGGAGATGGAGGGGATGGGGATGGGAGATGGAGGGGATGGGGATGGGAGATGGAGGGGATGGGGATGGGAGATGGAGGGGATGGGGATGGGAGATGGAGGGGATGGGGATGGGAGATGGAGGTGATGGGGATGGGAGATGGAGGGGATGGAGATGGGAGATGGAGGGGATGGAGATGGGAGATGGAGGGGATGGGGATGGGAGATGGAGGTGATGGAGATGGGAGATGGAGGGGATGGGGATGGGAGATGGAGGTGATGGGGATGGGAGATGGAGGGGATGGGGATGGGAGGTGGAGGGGATGGGGATGGGAGGTGGAGGGGATGGGGATGGGAGATGGAGGGGATGGGGATGGGAGATGGAGGGGATGGAGATGGGAGATGGAGGGGATGGGGATGGGAGATGGAGGGGATGGGGATGGGAGATGGAGGTGATTGGGATGGGAGATGGAGGGGATGGGGATGGGAGATGGAGGGGATGGGGATGGGAGATGGAGGGGATGGGGATGGGAGATGGAGGGGATGGGGATGGGAGATGGAGGGGATGGGAATGGGAGATGGAGGGGATGGGGATGGAGGGGATGGGGATGGGAGATGGAGGGGATGGGGATGGGAGATGGAGGGGATGGGGATGGGAGATGGAGGGGATGGGGATGGGAGATGGAGGGGATGGAGATGGGAGATGGAGGTGATGGGGATGGGAGATGGAGGTGATGGGGATGGGAGATGGAGGGGATGGGGATGGGAGATGGAGGGGATGGAGATGGGAGATGGAGGTGATGGGGATGGGAGATGGAGGGGATGGGGATGGGAGATGGAGGGGATGGGGATGGGAGATGGAGGGGATGGAGATGGGAGATGGAGGTGATGGGGATGGGAGATGGAGGGGATGGGGATGGGAGATGGAGGGGATGGGGATGGGAGATGGAGGGGATGGGGATGGGAGATGGAGGGGATGGGGATGGGAGATGGAGGGGATGGGGATGGGAGATGGAGGGGATGGGGATGGGAGATGGAGGGGATGGGGATGGGAGATGGAGGGGATGGGGATGGGAGATGGAGGGGATGGAGATGGGAGATGGAGGGGATGGGGATGGGAGATGGAGGGGATGGAGATGGGAGATGGAGGTGATGGGGATGGGAGATGGAGGGGATGGGGATGGGAGATGGAGGGGATGGGGATGGGAGATGGAGGGGATGGAGATGGGAGATGGAGGTGATGGGGATGGGAGATGGAGGGGATGGGGATGGGAGATGGAGGGGATGGGGATGGGAGATGGAGGGGATGGAGATGGGAGATGGAGGTGATGGGGATGGGAGATGGAGGGGATGGGGATGGGAGATGGAGGTGATGGGGATGGGAGATGGAGGGGATGGGGATGGGAGATGGAGGGGATGGGGATGGGAGATGGAGGTGATGGGGATGGAGGTGATGGAGATGGAGGTGATGGGGATGGAGGTGATGGGGATGGTCCAGGTGATGGGGCTGATGGAGACGGGCGATGGAGATGGGAGGTGGGAGCAGAGCTGGGGCAAGGGAGATGGAAACGGGCCATGGAGACGATGGCGATGGGGCCCGGAGTGGGGCAGGGCCGGGGGCTGGATGCGGCTGCGCGGGCGCTGACGCTGCCGTGCCCGCAGTTCCGGAACTGCATCCTGCAGCTCTTCGGCAAGAAAGTGGACGACGGCTCCGAGGTCTCCACGTCCCGCACCGAGGTCTCCTCGGTCTCCAACTCCTCCGTGGCGCCCGCCTAGAGCGGCCAATAAAGAGCTCGCAGGCCTCCAGTGTCCCATGAGCCTCTGGGGCAGCCCAATGGGGATCCTCCAGTGTCCCATTAGTGCCTATGGGGGTCCTCCAGTGTCCCATGAGCCTCTGGGGCAGCCCAACGGGGGTCCTCCAAGATCCCATGAGCCTCAGCAGCGGCACCATGGGGTCCTCCAGTGTCCAATGAGGGTCTATGGGGGTTCTCCAGTGTCCCATGAGCCTCTGGGGCAGCCCAATGGGGGTCCTCCAATGTCCCACGAGTGCCTATGGGGGTCCTCCAGTGTCCCATGAGCCTCTGGGGCAGCCCAATGGGGGTCCTCCAGTGTCCAATGAGGGTCTATGGGGGTCCACCAGCGTCCCATGAGCCTCTGGGGCAGCCCAATGGGGGTCCTCCAGGATCCCATGAGTGCCTATGGGGGTCCTCCAGTGTCCCATGAGCCTCTGGGGCAGCCCAATGGGGGTCCTCCAGTGTCCAATGAGGGTCTATGGGGGTCCACCAGCGTCCCATGAGCCTCTGGGGCAGCCCAATGGGGGTCCTCCAGGATCCCATGAGTGCCTATGGGGGTCCGCCAGTGTCCCATGAGCCTCTGGGGCAGCCCAATGGGGGTCCTCCAGTGTCCCATGAACGCCTATGGGGGTCCTCCAGTGTCCCATGAGCCTCTGGGGCAGCCCAATGGGGATCCTCCAATGTCACATGAACGCCTATGGGGGTCCTCCAGTGTCCCATGAGCCTCTGGGGCAGCCCAATGTGGGTCCTCCAATGTCACATGAACGCCTATGGGGGTCCACCAGCGTCCCATGAGCCTCTGGGGCAGCCCAATGGGGGTCCTCCAGGATCCCATGAGTGCCTATGGGGGTCCTCCAGTGTCCCATGAGACTTTGGGGCAGCCCAATGGGGGTCCTCCAGTGTCCCATGAACGCCTATGGGGGTCCTCCAGTGTCCCATGAGACTTTGGGGCAGCCCAATGGGGGTCCTCCAATGTCCCATGAGTGCCTATGGGGGTCCTCCAGCATCCCATGAGCCTCTGGGGCAGCCCAATGGGGGTCCTCCAATGTCCCATGAGTGCCTATGGGGGTCCTCCAGCATCCCATGAGCCTCTGGGGCAGCCCAATGGGGGTCCTCCAATGTCCCATGAGTGCCTATGGGGGTCCTCCAGTGTCCCATGAGCCTCTGGGGCAGCCCAATGGGGGTCCTCCAGGATCCCATGAGTGCCTATGGGGGTCCGCCAGTGTCCCATGAGCCTCTGGGGCAGCCCAATTGGGATCCTCCAGGATCCCATGAGTGCCTATGGGGGTCCTCCAGTGTCCCATGAGCCTCTGGGGCAGCCCAATGGGGGTCCTCCAGTGTCCAATGAGGGTCTATGGGGGTCCACCAGCATCCCATGAGCCTCTGGGGCAGCCCAATGGGGATCCTCCAATGTCCCACGAGTGCCTATGGGGGTCCTCCAGTGTCCCATGAGCCTCTGGGGCAGCCCAATGAGGGTCCTCCAGTGTCCCATGATCGCCCATGGGGGTCCTCCAGTGTCCCATGAGCCTCTGGGGCAGCCCAATGGGGATCCTCCAGGATCCCATGAGTGCCTATGGGGGTCCTCCAGTGTCCCATGAGCCTCTGGGGCAGCCCAATGGGGGTCCTCCAGGATCCCATAAGCCCCGCCCCCGCCCCGTTCCCGCAATCTCCGGAGCCAATCAGAAGGGGGGGAGGGGCGTGGCAGCGCATCCTCCAATCACGGCGCGGGTGAATGACGTCATCGGGGGCGGGAGAGGGGAGGGAGCACCGGGAGGAGCCAATCAGGAGAAGGCGGGAGAGTGGCAGCGGCCAATCAGCGCACGGGATGGGGAAGAGGGCGGGGCCGCCGTGACGTCAGCGGGCTCAAACGGCGCCGGAGGGAGCGGAGTGAGCCTGCGCCGCGCTCTGATTGGCTGGAAAAGGGCGTGAGGGGCGGGGCGAGCGCTCTGATTGGCGGGAGAGGCGCCAGGCCCCACCCCAGGCAGCGCTGGGGGGGGGGGGTGTCAATGGAGCTCAATGGGGTCAATGTGGGGCTGGGGGCGCCCCACAGCAGGGACCCCTCCCCCCATTCACTGAGCCCCGGCCGTGGGGAGATGTGGGGGCCCCCCCTGCACCCACAGAGCCCCCATTTCCCCCTCTTATTCCTGAGTTTCTCCCCATTTCCCACAATTTGGTCCCAATTTTCCCATATTTTCTCCCATTTTTCCACATGTCTCCTAATTTTTCCCATTTTCCCCCATTTTTCCCAAATTTCTCTCATTTTCTCCCAAGTTTTCCCATTTTTTTCCCAATTTTCCCCATTTTCTTCAATTTTTCCGATTTTTCTCCCATTTTCCCCAATTTTCTCCTAATTTTTCCCATTTTCCCTCTCTTTCTCCCATTTTCCCCAGATTTCTCCCATTTTCTCCCAAGTTTTCCGCATTTTCTCCCAATTTTTCCAATTTTTTTCCCATTTTCTTCAAATTTTCTCCCATTTTTCCCAATTTTCTCCTAATTTTTCCCATTTTCCCTCACTTTCTACCATTTTCCCCAGATTTCTCCTATTTTCTCCCAAATTTCCCCCCATCTTTTCCAAATTTTCCCCAGTTTTCCACATTTTCTTCGATTTTTCCAATTTTTCTTCAATTTTTCCCAATTTTCTCCCAATTTTTCCTATTTTCCCCAGATTTCTCCCATGTTCTCCTATTTCTCCCATTTTCCCCAATTTTCTCCCATTTTTTCCCAATTTTCCCACATTTCCCCCAAGTTTCTCCCATTTTTCCCTCTCTCAAGATGGCGCCGCCGCCTTCAGACGTCACTTCCGCCTTCCCTTTCCCAGCCCTGCACATGCGCAGCTCGCCCCACCCTCCGCCGCGGCTGTTCCCTCCTCGCATCCCTCCCTCCCCCGCGGCTCTTCCTCCCCTCTCCTCCACCCCCCCCTCCGCGCACGCGCCGCTGTTCCCTCCCTCTCTCGCTCCCCCCCCCCCTTCTCCGCGGCTCTTCCAGCCCGCGCCGCTCCCCCCCCCGCCGCGCTGCGTCGCCCCAAGCCTGCAGGATGGAGATGCTGAACCAGGTGGGACCCCCCCAACCCGGGACCCCCCATAGGGACCCCCCCATAGAGACCCCCCCAGCCCCACATCTCCCCCCCCCCAGCCCCAAAACGGGGTCGCTGCGACCCCCGTCGGGGGGGTCCCCAATGAATGGGGGCATTGGGGAGGGGGAATTGAATGGGGGGCACCGGGAAGGGAGGGGGGGGCCTCGGTTGGGGTCTGGGGGGGGTGAATTGAATGGGGGTGAATGGGGGGGGGTTTGCCCTTGGGGGGGGCAGGGACCGCAGCATTGGGGGGGGCAGGGGGAGATGATGCAGCAATAAGGGGGGGGCGGTTTGTGACGTCAGCGTCGCATCACGTGTGAGGTCACAGCCCCCCCCCCGCACTGTCCTTGGGGGGGTCACGCCTGGGGGTGCCCCCCCCTCCTCTGACCCCCCCCCCTCTGCTCCCCCCCCCCCCCCCAGTTCGTGGCCCGGGGCCAGTTCCGGGTCCTGAAGGAGCCCCTGGGCTTCATCAAGGTCCTGGAGTGGGTGAGTGCCCCCCATAGAGCCCCCTATAGACCCCATAGAGCCCCCCCATAGACCCCATAGAGCCCCCCATAGACCCCATAGAGCCCCCCATAGACCCCATAGACCCCATAGAGCCCCCCCATAGACCCCATAGAGCCCCCCATAGACCCCATAGAGCCCATAGAGCCCCCCATAGAGCCCATAGAGCCCCCCATAGACCCCATCATAGACACCATAGAGCCCCCCCATAGACCCTCCATAGACCCCATAAAGCCCCATAGACTCCATCATAGACCCCATAGAGCGCCTCATAGACCCCCCATAGAGTCCCATAGACCCCTCCGTAGACTCCTTAGACCCCCTCCATAGAGCACTATAGACCCCATAGTTCCCCCTAGCACCCATAGACCCCTCATAGAGCCCCGTAGCCCCATATACCCGCCCCATAGCCCCATATACCCCCCCATAGCCCCATATACCCCCCCCGTAGCCCCATATACCCGCCCCATAGCCCCACATACCCCCCCCGTAGCCCCATATAGCCGCCCCATAGCCCCATATAGCCGCCCCATATACCCACCCCATAGCCCCATATACCCCCCCCGTAGCCCCATATAGCCGCCCCATAGCCCCATATAGCCGCCCCATAGCCCCATATAGCCCCATATACCCACCCCATAGCCCCATATAGCCGCCCCATAGCCCCACATAGCCACCCCATAGCCCCATATAGCCGCCCCATAGCCCCATATAGCCCCATCTATCCCCCTGTGGCCACTCCCCCCCATCTGGGCCACCCGCCTTAAGCTGGGATTATCCCGGGGACAAGAGGGGGGTATTGGGGGGTTTACATAGGGCTCTATGGGGGGGCTATGGGGCTCTATGGGGGGGTTATGGGGCTCTATGGGAGGGGTTATGGGGCTCTATGGGGGGGTTATGGGGCTCTATGGGAGGGGTTATGGGGCTCTATGGGGGGGTTATGGGGTCTATGGAGGGGTTATGGGGCTCTACAGGTCCATATTGGCTGTATGGGTCCCTAAGAGGTCCCTGTGGGCTCTATGGGTCCCTGTGGGCTCTATGGGTCCCTATGGGCTCTATGGGCTCTATGGGTCCCTATGGGCTCTATGGGCTCTACGGGTCCCTATGGGCTCTACGGGTCCCTATGGGCTCCATGGGTCCCTATGGGTCCCTATGGGCTCCATGGGTCCCTATGGGTCCCTATGGACTCTACGGGTCCCTATGGGCTCCATGGGTCCCTATGGGTCCCTATGGGCTCCATGGGTCCCTATGGGTCCCGCTGTGCCCCCCAGGTGTTCTCCATCTTCGCCTTCGCCACGTGCGGGGGGTACTCGGGGTCGCTGGAGCTGAGCATCGAGTGCCCCCCCCCCAACCGCAGCGCCCCCGACATCACCGTCACCTTCGGGTACCCCTTCCGGTACGGAGGGGGCAGCGGGGGGGGGCGGGGGGCCCCATCGACCCCCCCATAGACGGTAATAGGGGCCCCATAGACCCCCATGGGCAATAATGGGGTGCCCATAGACCCCCATAGATGGCAATGGGGTCCCCATAGACCCCCATGGGCAATAATGGGGTGCCCATAGACCCCCATAGATGGCAATGGGGCCCCCATAGACCCCCATGGGCAATAATGGGGTGCCCATAGACCCCCATAGATGGCAATGGGGCCCCCATAGACCCCCATGGGCAATAATGGGGTGCCCATAGACCCCCATAGATGGCAATGGGGCCCCCATAGACCCCCATGGGCAATAATGGGGTGCCCATAGACCCCCATAGATGGCAATGGGGCCCCCATAGACCCCCATGGGCAATAATGGGGTGCCCATAGACCCCCATAGACGGTAATGGGGGCCCCATAGACCCCCATGGGCAATAATGGGGTGCCCATAGACCCCCATAGACGGTAATAGGGGCCCCGTAGACCACCATGGGCAATAATGGGGTGCCCATAGACCCCCATAGATGGCAATGGGGCCCCCATAGACCCCCATGGGCAATAATGGGGTGCCCATAGACCCCCATAGATGGCAATGGGGCCCCCATAGACCCCCATGGGCAATAATGGGGTGCCCATAGACCCCCATAGACGGTAATGGGGGCCCCATAGACCCCCATGGGCAATAATGGGGTGCCCATAGACCCCCATAGATGGCAATGGGGCCCCCATAGACCCCCATGGGCAATAATGGGGTGCCCATAGACCCCCATAGACGGTAATAGGGGCCCCATAGACCCCCATGGGCAATAATGGGGTGCCCATAGACCCCCATAGATGGCAATGGGGCCCCCATAGACCCCCATGGGCAATAATGGGGTGCCCATAGACCCCCATAGACGGTAATAGGGGCCCCATAGACCCCCATGGGCAATAATGGGGTGCCCATAGACCCCCATAGATGGCAATGGGGCCCCCATAGACCCCCATGGGCAATAATGGGGTGCCCATAGACCCCCATAGACGGTAATGGGGGCCCCATAGACCCCCATGGGCAATAATGGGGTGCCCATAGACCCCCATAGACGGTAATAGGGGCCCCATAGACCACCATGGGCAATAATGGGGTGCCCATAGAGCCCCATAGACGGTAATAGGGGCCCCGTAGACCCCCATGGGCAATAATGGGGTGCCCGTGCCCATGCCCTCCATACCACCCCATAGTCCCATAGCCGATAGTGGGGTTCCCGTACCCCCCCCATAGCCCCCCATAGTCCCATAGCCCCATACCCGATAACGGGGTGCCCATACCCCCCATACCCCCCATACCCCATAACGGGGTGCCCATACCCCCCATTCCCCCCATACCCCATAACGGGGTGCCCATACCCCCCCATTCCCCCCATACCCCCCATACCCCATAACGGGGTGCCCATACCCCCCATTCCCCCCATACCCCATAACGGGGTGCCCATACCCCCCCATTCCCCCCATACCCCATAACGGGGTGCCCATACCCCCCATTCCCCCCATACCCCATAATGGGGTGCCCATACCCCCCATTCCCCCCATACCCCATAACGGGGTGCCCATACCCCCCCATTCCCCCCATACCCCCCATACCCGATAACGGGGTGCCCATACCCCCCCCATACCCCCCATACCCCCCCCATATCCGATAACGGGGTGCCCATACCCCCCCCATACCCCCCATACCCCCCATACCCCCCATACCCCATAATGGGGTGCCCATACCCCCCATACCCCCCATACCCCATAATGGGGTGCCCATACCCCCCATACCCCCCCATACCCCCCATACCCCCCATACCCCATAATGGGGTGCCCATACCCCCCATACCCCCCATACCCCATAACGGGGTGCCCATACCCCCCATACCCCCCCATACCCCCCATACCCCCCCATACCCCCCATACCCCCCATACCCCATAATGGGGTGCCCATACCCCCCATACCCCCCATACCCCATAACGGGGTGCCCATACCCCCCATACCCCCCCCATACCCCCCATACCCCCCCCATTCCCCCCCATTCCCCTCCCCGGCGCTCCCAAGGCGGCCGCCGAGCGCGGGGCCGGGGCGGCGCGGGCGGGCGGGTGACGGCGCCCCCTGCAGGCTGCACCGCGCGTACCTGGAGGCGCCGCCGTGCGCGGGCCCGCCCGAGCGCGTGTTCCTGCTCGGGGACTTCTCCTCGGCCGCGCAGTTTTTCGTCGCCGTCGGCGTCGGCGCCTTCCTGAGCGCGGGAGCGGCGCTGGGCGCGTACCTGGGGCTGCCCCGAGCATGCGCGCCCGGCGGGCGCGGGCCCCGCGTGGTGAGAGCGCGGGGGGGGGGGGGGAGGGGGGTGATGGGGGCTATGGGGGGCGATGGGAGGTGATGGGGGCTATGGGGGGCTATGGGGCTATGGGGCTATGGGGACTATGGGGGGCTATGGGGCTATGGGGGGCGATGGGAGGTGATGGGGGCTATGGGGGGCTATGGGGCTATGGGGGCTATGGGGACTATGGGGGGCTATGGGGCTATGGGGGGCTATGGGGCTATGGGGGGTGATGGGGGCTATGGGGGGCTATGGGGCTATGGGGCTATGGGGACTATGGGGGGCTATGGGGCTATGGGGGGCTATGGGGCTATGGGGGGCGATGGGAGGTGATGGGGACTATGGGGGGCTATGGGGCTATGGGGCTATGGGGACTATGGGGGGCTATGGGGCTATGGGGGGCGATGGGAGGTGATGGGGGCTATGGGGGCTATGGGGGCTATGGGGGGCTATGGGGGGTGATGGGGGCTATGGGGGGCGATGGGGGCTGTGGGGGGTGATGGGGGCAATGGGGGGCTATGGGGGACTATGGGGGCTATGGGAGCTATGGGGGGCTATGGGGGCTATGGGGGCTATGGGGGGTGATGGGGGCTATGGGGGCTATGGGGGCTATGGGGGGCTATGGGGGGTGATGGGGGCTATGGGGGGCGATGGGGGCTGTGGGGGGTGATGGGGGCAATGGGGGGCTATGGGGGACTATGGGGGCTATGGGAGCTATGGGGGGCTATGGGGGGTGATGGGGGCTATGGGGGGCTATAGGGAGTAATGGGGACTATGGGGAGTAGTGGGGGCCATGGGGGGTGATGCAGGGGTGGTTATTGAGGGTGATGGGGGCTATGGGGGGTGAGGGTTATAGGGAGTAATGGGGGGCTATGAGGGGTGATGAGGGTGGTTATGGGGGGTGATGGGGGCTATAGGGGCAATGGGGGGTGGTGGGTTATAGAGGGTGAGGGGGGCTATGGGGGGCTATGGAGAGATGGGGGTGATGGAGGTGATGGGTTATAGGGGGTGCTGGGGATTGTAAGGGGTTACGGAGGGGTGTAGATGGTGATGGGGGGTGATGAAGGTGGGGGGAGTTAGGGGCAGATGGGGGCAATGGGGGTGATGGGGTTATAGGGGGTGGGGGGGCATTTGGGACACACAGGGGGGTTCATGGGGGTGGGAAGGGGTTTGATGGGGGTTATGGAGCTTTGGGGGTGATGGGGGTGGTTTGGGGGCTCTGGGGTGGGTGCTTCGGGTGCCCCCCCCCCCCCATGACCCCATTGCCCCCCCATTGCCCCCCCAGGACCTGGGGGTCACGGCGGCTTTGGCCTTCCTGTGGTTGGTGGCGTCGTGCGCGTGGGCGGCGGCGCTGGCGGGGGTGAAGGCGGCGACGGAGCCGGCGCGGGTCCTGGCGGAGATCAGCGCGTGCCGGAGGAGCGGGGTCCGCTGCCGCCCGCAGGGGGCGCCCCGCATGTCCGGCCTCAACACCTCGGTGGTGAGAGAGCGCCCCCGGGCCGGAGGCGGGAGGGGGGGGGGAGGGAAACAGAGCCGCGGGCATAGCGCCCCCTTGTGGCGTGGAGTAACACACCGCCGTGTTATAGCGCCCCCTCGTGGACCGGAGGGACACAGCGCCTGCGAGAGCGCCCCCTTGGGGCATGGTGCAACGCATCCCTATAGCGCCCCCTTGTGGAGCGGGGGAGCACGTCCCCCCCTGTAATAGCGCCCCCTTGTGGGCGGGTGCAGCACCTCCCGTGTCATAGCGCCCCCTTGTGGAGTGGAGTAACACCTCCCCCGTTATAGCGCCCCCTTGTGGGCTGGAGCAACCCCTGCCCCACCGCGCCCCATAACCCCCTGGTGCCCCATATCCCCCATGTCCCACAGCCCCCCCCCAACACCCCATTGCCCCCCCCCTCCCCAGCCCCCCACATTTCCCCGCTGCCCCCCAGGTCTTCGGCTTCCTCAACCTGGTGCTGTGGACCGGGAACATCTGGTTCGTCTTCAAGGAGACCGGATGGGGGGGCCTCGGGGCCCGGCCCCCCCCCCCAGGGGTCCCCGAGAAGGCACCAGCCCCCGAGGGGGGGTTCGGGCAGCCTGAGGGGGGCTATGGGCAGCCGGGGGGGGGCTACCAGCCCGACTACGGCCAAGGGGGATACGGCCCCCCCGAGGGGGGGTACGGCCAGGGGGCCCCCACCTCCTTCGCCAACCAGATGTAGGGTGAGTGGGGCAGGGGGAGTGGGGGGGGGGGGGTCATGGGGGGGTTGGGGTGGGTCCTTTGGGGGTGGTTATGGGATGGGGGGGCCTGGGGTGACACTTGGGGGGCAGGGGGAGCAGTTTGTGGCTGTGCCATGGGGGGTCGTTTGGGCGGCAGGGGGAGGGGATGGCCCTTGGGGGGCAATTGTGGGGCAAAGAGGCAGTGGGGGGGGTGCCCCATGGGAGGCCTGGGGGGCACTGGGGCCCTTTGGGAGGGCGCCATGGAGTGGGAGGCGTTGGGGGTCCCCTGTGAGGGGTGAGAGTCACTTTGGGGGTGCCCCATGGGGTTTGGAGGCAGTTGGGGGGTGCCCCATGGAGGGGGGGGGGGTTGGGGACCCGGTTGGGTTGCCCATCGGGGGGTCTGTGGGGGCTCGGTCCGCCCCTGCAGCAGGGGGCGCGCTGATGCAAGCACTCTTCCCGCGCAGGTCCTCCCCCGCAGCAGGGGGCGCTGTGCCGAGGAGCCGCCCCGTGCGGCACCCACCGCGGGCGGGACCAGGGGCTGGGCGTGGCCGTGCCGGGGATGGGGCCTGAGCCTGCCCCATAGCCCTGCCCCATAGCCCTGCCCTATAGCGCCCCCCCATAGCCCTGCCCCATAGCGCCACCCCGTAGCCCCACTGGGCCCCCCGGCCGTGCCCTGCCAAACCCCCCCCTCCGCCCCCCCCCGGCCGTGCCTCTCCCCGCCCCCCCCCCCCCATGTCTGTCTTGTGCCGTGATTGTGACGTTTCGGGGGCCCCCGGTTGCCCCCCAAGTGTGGGGCAGGGTTGGGGGTGGGTGGGGGCTGAGCCCCCCCTCGGCCCCACGGAGGGAATAAAGACAACGGTGAAACCGCCTGCGAGCGCCTCCTCCTTGCGACCCACATCTGTGGGGCGGACCCCAAGGTGTGCGCCCCATAGCTGCCCCACACCATCCTGAGGGGTAATCAGCGTCTGAGCCCCACATCCGTGGGGCAGGCATCAACATCCAGGCCCCACGGCTGCCCCGCATCTATGGGGGATGAAACCAGTGTCTGAACCCCACATCTATGGGGCTGCCCCACATCTATGGGGCAGACATCAGCACCCGGGCCTCATGGCTGCCCCACATCTATGGGGGATGAAACCAGTGTCTGAACCCCACATCTATGGGGCTGCCCCACATCTATGGGGCAGACATCAGCACCCGGGCCTCATGGCTGCCCCACATCTATGGGGGATGAAACCAGTGTCTGAACCCCACATCTATGGGGCTGCCCCACATCTATGGGGCAGACATCAGCACCCGGGCCTCATGGCTGCCCCACATCTATGGGGGATGAAACCAGTGTCTGAACCCCACATCTATGGGGCTGCCCCACATCTATGGGGCAGACATCAGCACCCGGGCCTCATGGCTGCCCCGCATCTATGGGGGATGAAACCAGTGTCTGAACCCCACATCTATGGGGCTGCCCCACATCTATGGGGCAGACATCAGCACCCGGGCCTCATGGCTGCCCCACATCTATGGGGGATGAAACCAGTGTCTGAACCCCACATCTATGGGGCTGCCCCACGTCTATGGGGCAGACATCAGCACCGGGGCCTCATGGCTGCCCCACATCTATGGGGGGGGGAACCAGCATCTGAGCCCCACATCTATGGGGCTGCCCCATTGCGTGGTGGGGCTCGAGGGCTCTTGTGGGGTGGGGGGGGCACCATTTGTGCCCCACACGGGCGGGTCCGGCTGCGGGGCGCCAGGACCCGGTTGGAGCTGCCCCCCCCGTGGGCGTGGCCCGGCGGCGGCCACGCCCCCTCCCGTGGCCCCGCCCTCACGCCACGGTGGCCACGCCCCCTCCCTGGCCACGCCCCCCCCCTGAGTCATCGCCCCGCGCGGCCCCGCCGGACCCAGGTACCGGCCCCGGGCTCCCCCCGGGCCCCCCCCGCTCCCCCCCCATGACCCCAACGTGACCCCGCGCTGCCCCCCCCCCCCTCCAGCCCCTCCCCCCAACTTTGGGCACCCCCCCCTTGTGTCTCCGCCCCCACCAATGGGCGACCCCCCCCTCCCCCCCCCCCCATTGCCCCCCGTGACCCCCATTTGTGCCCCCCCATTCACCCCCCACTCGTAGCCCCCCAGCGCCCCCCCCGGACCCCCAAGTGCCCCCCCCCACGTTGCCCCCCCCCCCCAGCCATGCAGAGCTATCGGGGGCTGACGGACAAGGAGCTGCTGGAGAAGCTCAAGAGCATCCCCCATGGGTCCCTGCAGGGTGGGTGCTATGGGGCGTTATGGGGTCTCTGTGGGTCTCTATGGGGCTCTATGGGGTGAGAGGGAGCTCCTTGGTTTCTCTGTGCCTCCACGGTCGCTATGGGGCGCTGTGGGACGCGCTGTGAGTCGCTATGGGCCTCTCTATGTCTCTGTGGTTGCGTTGGGTCTCTATGGTCTCCGTGTGTCCCTGTGGGTCTCCATGGGTCTCTATGGGGCGCTGTGGGTCTCTATGGGTCTCTATGGGGCGCTATGGGTCACGCTGTGGGCCTCCATGGGTCTCTATGGGGGCTGCGGGTCTCTATGTGGGTCTCTATGGGTCTCTATGGGGCGCTGTGGGTCTCTATGGGGAGCTGTGGGTCACGCTGTGGGTCTCCATGGGTCTCTATGGGGAGCTGTGGGTCACGCTGTGGGTCTCCATGGGTCTCTATGGGGCGCTGTGGGTCACGCTGTGGGTCTCCATGGGTCTCTATGGGGCGCTGTGGGTCACGCTGTGGGTCTCTATGGGTCTCTATGGGGAGCTGTGGGTCACGCTGTGGGTCTCCATGGGTCTCTATGGGGCGCTGTGGGTCACGCTGTGGGTCTCTATGGGTCTCTATGGGGCGCTGTGGGTCACGCTGTGGGTCTCTATGGGTCTCTATGGGGAGCTGTGGGTCACGCTGTGGGTCTCCATGGGTCTCTATGGGGCGCTGTGGGTCACGCTGTGGGTCTCCATGGGTCTCTATGGGGCGCTGTGGGTCACGCTGTGGGTCTCCATGGGTCTCTATGGGGAGCTGTGGGTCACGCCGTGGGTCTCCATGGGTCTCTATGGGGCGCTGTGGGTCACGCTGTGGGTCTCTATGGGTCTCTATGGGGAGCTGTGGGTCACGCTGTGGGTCTCCATGGGTCTCTATGGGGCGCTGTGGGTCTCTATGGGGCGCTGTGGGTCACGCTGTGGGTCTCTATGGGTCTCTATGGGGCGCTGTGGGTCACGCCGTGGGTCTGGCCCCTCCCCACAGGCCCCACACGGAAGCTCTACGAGAAGAAGATCTACGAGTTCGAGACCCGGCGGTGCCGGCGGGGGGGGGGCGGTCAGTGGGGCCGGGGGGGCCTAGGGGGGCCCTATGGGGGTCTCTATGGGGTTCCTATAGGGGTCTCTATGGGGGTCTATGGGGGTCCCAAGGGCTCGGGGGGGGGCCTGGGGACCTTCATGTGGGTCTGGGGGGGGTTGGGGGTCCCAATGGCATCCTGGGGGGCGATAGAGGAGCCTGGAGGGGTCCATGGGGGCGCGGGGGGGGGGTCATTGGGGGTCTTGGGGGGCTTCAGGGGGGTTCTGGCAGGGTCCAAGTGGGTCTCAGGGGGGGTTTGGGGGTGTCTGTGGGGCTCTATGGGGTTTCTATAGGGCTCTATGGGGGGGTCCCGCACCCCCTCACCCCCCTTTTCTCCCCCCACAGATGGTCCCGACCACGACGCCCCCCCCCCGGACTACGTGGGGGCAGCCCGAGCCTGGCAGCCCGTGAGGGAGGGTCCATAGGGTCTGGGCGGGGGGGGGGGGTTTGGGGGGGTCCCCTCCTTCCTTTGACCCCCCCCCCTCGTTTCCCCCCCCCAGGTCCCGGAGCGTTTCCGAGCCCCCCCCGTGCTGATGGAGGAGGAGCCAAGGTGAGGGGGGGTCCATGGCGGGGTCCATGGGGGGTCCCTTTGTGTCCCCCCCCCTCATTGTGTTCCCCCCCCCTCTCCACCAGGTTGGACCATCCCAGTTGGGGGCCCGGGGCGGGGGGGGGGCCGTTGCCACGGGAACCGCTGCGGCCCCCCCCACCTCGGGTCCCCCCCCCTTCCCAGGAGCCCCCCCGGCGCCTGCTCCCGCTGCGGCCGCAGCTCCTGGCCCTGGGGCTCCTCGTGGCCCTCCTGGTGCTGCTGCACTTGGGGGGGTGGGGGGGGCACCCCCGAACCCCCCCCCCCGCCATGGGGGAGACCCCCCCATAGCCCCCGCATGGACCCTTCCATCGCCCCCCCCCAACCCCAGGGACCCCAATGTCCCATTGGGACCCAACCAAACCCGACCGGGGGGGGGGCCCGGAGGTCGCCTCCCCCCCCCCCATTAATAAAGGCGGTGCATTAGCATGGGACTGGGGTCAATCAATCGACAGAGGGGGCGTGGCCAAGGCCGATGGCGATTGGCTGTTGCAGCGGGAGGGGGCGTGACCATGCCCTAAAAAGGAGAGACTTGGCACCTTAGTGGGCGTTGCCAACGCGAGGGGGCGTGGCCACGACCCATAGCGATTGGCTGGGATGACGCAGTGGGCGTGGCCAAGGCGAGGGATCGGCCCCGGTTGGCTCGCGCGCCGCAGCGGGGCGTGGCTTGCCCCGAGGGGGCGTGGCTGCAGCGGGCCGGCGGGCTCAGAGGCAAGATGGCGGCGGCGCTGGCGGCCGCGCTGCGGGCCCGGGCCCTGCTCTGGGCCTGGGCCTTGGGGCTGAGCCTGGGCCCGGCCCCGGTGCGGGCCGCGCAGGTGCCGCTGCTCGCCTGGTCCACGCACAGGTGGGGCCGGGGATGATGGGGAGCGCTTGGGGGCCGGGGCTCAGCCGCATCGGCCCCCCCTGAACCCCGTTTTCCCCCTCCCCGCAGCGCCCTGTGGCCGCCGCCCGGCGCCGGGGGCCGGGTGGTGACGGAGGAGGCGCTGCGGGAGATGCTGGGCCCGGCCCTGGAGCGCGGGCCCCGCACGGTGCTGCTGGTGCTGCAGGACAAGGTGGGACCCCCGCACCCCCCATTCCCCCCTCCGGACCCACCATTCCCCCCCCAGGACCCCCCATT